>NC_090738.1:22933003-22960503 GCF_036898095.1 Palaemon carinicauda | reverse complement strand
CACATAGAAGATGAGTATATGTGGCTGGAGAACACGAGAAGTGTTCTCAAAGATGATGTTGAGGCCTGTGAAAACACATCATGGGCTGCATACCATGCAAGGCACCAAGATCCAAAGCAACCAGTCATCACACCAACGTCCCTGCTTCCCTTGTTCCAGGAGAGTGCTCACACTGTGGCAATGATCAGACACTCTATTGATGTAGTCAGGAGTGCAGTTAAACATCTCAACCCAGGCCAAACTCCAGTTCTGACTTGCGACCAGCCACTATTCACTCTAGCAAAACAGATCCAGTGGAAGTGGCCAAACACATATGGAGAAGACCAACTGGTGGTGATGTTTGGGGGGTTGCATATTGAGATGACGGCACTGAAGACCCTGGGTGACTGGTTGCAGGGAAGTGGGTGGACCCAAGCACTGGTACAAGCAGAGATCACAACTGAAGGAATAGCAGACTCATTTCTTCGAGCAGCTCACGTCACACGCACCAGAAGAGCACACCAAGTCACAGCGGCTGCGTTGTATAATCTCCAACGGCGTGCCTATGACAAGTACAGCACCACCAATACAGAAGATGATGAGCACCCTGAAAGCTTCGAAGACTGGTGCAGTCAGAGAGAACAGAGTTATCCGCAGTTTCAGTACTGGTCAACAGTCTTGGCACTGGAGCTGTCCACTCTGATCTATGTGCGATCTCTGAGAGAAGCCAATTTTAGCATGTACGTGGATGCTCTGACAGAACTGGCTCCGTGGTTCTTCGCACTAGACCACACGAACTATGCCCGATGGATACCAGTGCATCTACGGGACATGGCAGAACTGGCAAACAAACATCCAGACGTCTTCACAGAGTTTAGCAAGGGACACTTCACAGTCCAGAAGACCAAGAGGATCTTTTCAGCAATCCCTCTTGACCAAGGACATGAGCAGAACAACGCGTATGTCAAGGGTGATGGAGGAGCCATCGGCCTCACAGACAATCCAACTGCACTGAGGCGCTGGATGGTTGCCGGACCGGAGGTTGCTAGAGTGATTGTGGAATTTGACGACTTCAATCTGCATCCACACGATCAAGAGGAGACACGTCACCACGAAGAGACACCAAGTGTGCAGAACACTTTTGCCAGAGATGTGCGCTCACTCGTGGCCGTCATTGAAGAGCTGGGCAACCATTTCGAGGAGGACAGTCAGGACTTGCTGGTGCTCGACACAAAGGAGATCGCAGACCCTGCAGTCATAGAAACAGTCCGTAACGCCAAGCAGATTGGCCAAGACCAGTTTGAAGCATTCTCAAAGGAATGCATCGTGGACAGAACCAAGTCCATTGAGGTGGCAATCCACCGGAACAAGCTACCACTGTTTGCGACCAAGAGAGGACCCAATATACCCAAAGGAAAAGAACAGGTCAAATCTCTGAAGAATGATGTTGCGCTCTTCGCACGATTATATATCGGCTGCCAGACCCGTGATGGGAATCTAGAAGAGTTCTTCAGGCATGAAAATCAGCAATGCCCTCCAGCTTTATCTGACGGAGGGAGACTGTACCTAGGGAGCAAGAGTGACTTGCTGGTGTGCCTTGAAGGCCATGCTGAGCCTCAGTTTGAAGCTCCTACTGTCACTGCTGTTGTCCTCGATGGAGCAGTAATCGTACAGATGTTGAAGCCGGGTACTGCCAACACGTTCGAGGAATATGCACAGCAAGTGTTCATCCCATACGTTGTACAACGTTTCCAACATGTATCACGTCTTGACCTTGTGTGGGACAGCTACAGAGCAGATTCCCTGAAGGCATCAACCAGAGAACAGCGTGGAAAGGGAGTACGTCGGCGTGTTGTCGACTCAGCAGTCATACCAGGAAATTGGCAAAGTTTCCTGCGAGTTGATAGCAACAAAGTGGAGCTCTTCAGCTACCTCTCCACCATGCTTGCAGAGTCCTTTCAAGAAGAAGGCAAGGAACTGGTCGTCACTGATGGGGAGCAGGTGATCTGTGTTCCACAGCAAGAGGATGTCAACTCACTCGCACCATGCAACCAAGAAGAGGCAGACACCCGCATGATGCTACATGTAGCACATGCTGCACAACATGGTCACCACCAGATACAGGTTCGAACAGTAGACAGTGACGTCGTGGTCCTAGCAGTGATGGTAGTCCAGAAACTACCAGCTGGAGACGAACTCTGGGTAGCCTTTGGGACAGGCAAGAACTACCGCTACATTGCAGCCCATGAAATAGCTTCCTCCCTTGGTCCAGAGAAGGCATGTGCTCTTTCAATGTTTCATGCCATCACAGGGTGTGATACTGTGTCAGCCTTCGTCGGACATGGGAAGAAATCTGCCTGGGCAACATGGAACACGCTGCCAGAACTCACTGATGCCCTGCTGAGTCTGGCAAATGCACCCACAAGCATCCAAGAGGATACAATGCATGTCATCGAGAGGTTTGTCATACTCCTGTATGACCGCACAAGCAAATGCAAGGACGTCAACAAGGCGAGAAAGCAGCTCTTTGCAAAGACGAACTCTGTTCAGAACATCCCGCCAAACTACGCTGCTCTGGAGCAGCATGTGAAGAGATCTGCCCTTCAGGGTGGTCATGTCTGGGGCCAGGCATTGGTACCAACGCCCGTGCTCCCTCCACCAACAGACTGGGGCTGGCATCGGAGTGATGATGGGCTCTACACACCACTCTGGACCACACTCCCTGAGGCATCCAAGGCCTGCTATGAGCTGGTGTCTTGCGGATGCAAGAAAGGCTGCAAAACCGCTGCAAGTGCAAGAACGCTTCACTGCAATGCACTGGTCTATGTTTCTGTGAAGGCGAATGCCAGTAGATTGGGACAGAAAACTTGCTAACCAACATTATGATCTGTAGACATTCATAATTCTGGTGACCAGATTTGAAAAGTTCGGAATCATAATTAACATAGTGTGGCAAAATCTACGTTATTGTATTACATGTATGTACTGCAGGATTACACAAGTACTGTGCCTAGAGACTGGGCTTTTGGTCGACTATATAACTACAATCTGACCATACTGTAAACTTCCCGTACTCTGTGTATTATTTTGACTAGCAATTTTGCCAGCAATTTGAAATAAAAAAGCAACTTGAGCAATTAAAGTGTGTTCCTGAAATCAGGTACTGGTTATTAGAGGTATTATGTCATTGAGTATTGAAATCTTCATCAAATGTCCACTTTTTCCACAAAATGGCGGCCAGTTTGGGGGCCATTTTTGAGAAGATTCATCTAAATATCTGTTAAACATTTATTGATGTTAATTCTGATGTAAAAAAAGGGAATTTTGGCCCATCTAGCACCAAACTAACGACACATAATGAAGTCTATGTAATGACGCTAATGTTAAATGGCGGCCATTTTGAACAATGGCCGCCATATCTTCCTAAGGGCTAATCTTGAATGCCTCCATATCCAAAAATGTTTAGAATATATTAATCTACATGTGTGCCAATTTTGGTGCTTTTAGACCAATTTGAACAATTGGTCTGCTATGCCGCTGTACTAATATATATATATATGTATATATATTTATATGTGTGTGTACTGTATATGTAAAAATATATGTATATATATATGTATATGTATATATATATATATATATATATATATAGAGAGAGAGAGAGAGAGAGAGAGAGAGAGAGAGAGAGAGAGAGAGAGAGAGAGAGAGAGAGAGAGAGAGAGAGAGGGGGAGAGAGAGAGAGAGAGAGCCAAACACTTGTTCTCTAATATATAGGTTTGGGGGAGACGATGCGATTGTTGAGTGCCTTTTGGTATTAAAATGAACTAAAGTCCAAATAACTGTCCAAATAAGATGATTATTCGTCGTGATATGAACGAAAAAATGCATCATTTTTTACTGTTGGTATTTGTGTTTTGTTTAGTTAATGTTCCATTGATTTAAGTATGTGTTTTTTAATATCTAATTTGTAACGTGTGTCACGCAGAATTTTGTATTGTATCTACATTTTCTGGTATTGGCAGGAGAAATTTTGATAATTTTCACATTGTCTAGTTTTATATAAAAAGTTTAGATGTAAACGTGAAATTTAGCTATATATATGTAAAGTCAAATTATATTTTTCTAAAGAAAATTCGTGAAAAAAATATAGTTTAATGTGTGCAGTAGAGTTGACCGTAATTGTAACAAAATATTATATCCATTTATTTGCTAATTAAAAAAATATCCTTGCCAGGAATCTTAAGTAAAAGATATATAAGCGTTTTTAGGTCTCAAAAGTCCTCTCTGTGTGAGTTAAGGTCATGCCTATTAGGCCAGGTGCCAGGTCCAACCCTCAGGATATTTAAAGATTTAAAGGCCGCTCGTGAATTGGCAGGGGCAAGGAACAGTGACGTTGCCCTATCGAGCAGGACAAAGCCCCAGAGACTGACCCTATACACGTATGATCAGCGCCCAAGCCCCTCTCTCCACCCAAGCTAGAACCAAAGAGAGCTGTAACATAGCGACCACCCTCAACTCGGGGCCGTTATCACACAGGGGGCCAAAAAACACACTCAACTTCGCCTCACATAAATCTACGTTAAGCCTTATATGGGCGATCAAAAATACTCAGACATTCATGACATTCTGCAGGGACTATTACAATATAACAAGAAACATTTGTAAAGAGAAAAACCTACAATAATATATATATATATATATATATATATATATATATATATATATATATATATATATATATATATATATATATATATATATATATATATATATATATTGAAAGTAATACAAAATGTACACAGACAAACCGAAACAATCTTGATTTTAACATATTTCTCTTTGCAAGCGAAGTCCTCTCAGGAAAAAATAACTGGTCTGTAATTACATATTGCATCATAAATACTTCCTTGTTACATAAGCTTTCATTTGAGCTTATGTTAGCATTTCTTATAGCCAAAGTTTACGTTATACTTAAATGAATATCCGTTTCAAATTGATAAATCTAAATAATTAAGTGATGCTTCTTTCTTCCCACAATTTCTAAACTTATTGTAAAGGATAAAGTGCCTTTATTTTTTTATAGAAAATTTAAAGGTATTTGTTCATGTGTAGTTACAAGTTAATATTAATTATTTTTTGTATTTGTTCATTTATTTATTTACGTGTTTATCATGAAAATTGCTGACGAGTTTTTTCGAATTGGTTGCCGTAAATTATAAAGCATAGACAAATTCTGAATGTAAGCGAACAAGTCGCCAACAAAAAGATGACATATAGTGATATTTGGTAATTACTGTATATTTTGAGAAGGTGACAAGGTAAAGTATATTATATGTTATGTATACATGTGTTGTATATATATATATATATATATATATATATATATATATATATATATATGTGTATATATATATATTGCATATATATACCCACACACACACACGCATATATATATATATATATATATATATATATATATATAATATAAATAAATGTTTGTGTAAAAAATACTGTCACAACTGAGTCATAATCTCTTGACACTTTGAGTACTGTGAAATGTTTTCAATCTCATACTAGAGGGAAAATGAAAGTCACGTGTGACGGGTTCCCAAGAAGATGTCTTGTCTCGGTTTCTCGACATTTCAAAATATAATAATGCTTCTTCTATTCAAGGGATACAGGTTTCACGTTTACACTTTTCATTTCTTTCTTTTCGATGACCTCATATTTATGTGACGTCATTCCGCAAATCTTTCGTCACGCATGACGTCAATGACCTTAGATGTCAGGATGCCAGATAGCTCATAGTCGTCACGCATGAAGTGGGTTAATTGACGTGAAAAAAAACACACCGCATTGCTTGAATTAATAAGTGTCGTGCATTATCTGCATATTTATCTTTTTCATGGCAATATTTAATCATTATGAACGTACTGATGAAACGAGTTTTTTTTTTAGAGATTTCCTAAAAATACGAATTTTGAACTTCGGAAAAGTCAGGACAGCAAAGTTTGAGAGAAAAGAGATTAGACAATAAGAGAAATTCTTTTGTGTTGAGAAGTGGTGGTTTATTTCTTCCCACAGTCTGGCTTTCGATATTTAGTAGGAAGGATACGAGTTCTTTAGTCATCAAAATCTCGAAACGTTAAAGTAAGAGAAAAACATTGAAAATATTTTGGTGTGCAAAAGAAAGTTTGGATAACATTCCAAGAAAAGGTTTGCGGACTTACGGAATTGTAGGAATAAAAAACTTAGGGTTGTAGTGGTCGATGTGGTAACGTCCTTGACTGGTGAACGCCAGACTGGGGTTCAAGTCACGCTCAAACTCGTTAGTTTCTTTGGTTGCTGCAACTTCACCATCCTTGTGACCTAAAGATGGGGGATTTGGGGGAGCCTATAGGTCTATCTGCTGAGTCATCAGCAGCTATTGCCTGACCCTCCTTGGTCCTAACTTGGGTGGAGAAGGGGCTTGGGCGCTGACCATATGTATGCATGGCCAGTGTCTAGGGAATTGTCCTACTAGGGCATTATCACGGTCCCTTGCCTCTGCCATTCATGAGCGGCCTTTAAATCTTTAAACTTGAGTAATTAAAACTTTATGGTAAAGACGCGTGAAAGCAAGTGACAAAATCGTGACAAAAATAAAACTCGGATTGTGTCTGGACTTTGTCTTTTAAACATTTGATTTGCAGATCTCGAGTAAGAATTATGAATTTTATTGTGTTTCAAAAATAATATAAAAATTAATTCAACAAATTTACCTAAGTTTATGCACCAAATTATTATATAATCGTGTATATATATATATATATATATATATATATATATATATGTATATATATATGTATATGTATATATATACATATATATATATGGATAAATATCAACACAACATCGTGTTCAAATAGAAATAAATTTCTACCTCATACTTGGGATCGAACGCTAGCCCCTTCTAATGAAAGGCCAGGTCGAAACCAACCATGTCACGAGAGCCCATAAAAAGAATTGGAACCTGACGCTAACAGCTGTCCGAGGATTTACCTGGCGAGACATCAGTCTCTTACCAGCGAGTTTTACCCAATTCCCCGGGCCACCACGTGACACAATTGGTAGTAATTCATTCAAATTACCCCTAATGAGTCAATATGGATAAATATCAACACAACATCGTGTTCAAATAGAAATAAATTTCTACCTCATACTTGGGATCGAACGCTAGCCCCTTCTAATGAAAGGCCAGGTCGAAACCAACCATGTCACGAGAGCCTTTCATTAGAAGGGGCTAGCGTTCGATCCCAAGTATGAGGTAGAAATTTATTTCTATTTGAACACGATGTTGTGTTGATATTTATCCATATTGACTCATTAGGGGTAATTTGAATGAATTACTACCAATTGTGTCACGTGGTGGCCCGGGGAATTGGGTAAAACTCGCTGGTAAGAGACTGATGTCTCGCCAGGTAAATCCTCGGACAGCTGTTAGCGTCAGGTTCCAATTCTTTTTATGGGCTCTCGTGACATGGTTGGTTTCGACCTGGCCTTTCATTAGAAGGGGCTAGCGTTCGATCCCAAGTATGAGGTAGAAATTTATTTATATATATATATATATATATATAGAGAGAGAGAGAGAGAGAGAGAGAGAGAGAGAGAGAGAGAGAGAGAGAGAGAATTTCCAATTGCCAGGAATATGATTAAAGTTCCAGTATAATAGAATAAAAAAAAAACACTTAATAGATGTTTCTGTCGACACACTGCAAATCATGTATTCCAGTTGCCACCGGCCTCCCCAAATCATTGTTTCGCAACTTTTCACCTTCACCCATAACATCTGCACCGCGTGTCCTAAATTGCAGTCTTTCTCTGGAAGTTTATAGTAGTGACTGTCCTAGTTTTGGAAGCCTTACAAGTGAGGATTTATTTTAATGGTCGCTCGAGAATGGCATAGGTAAGGGACAGTGATAATGCCCTATAGTCCATTTCTTTTAGCGAGGCATATTTGCACAGACTCGCAGCGGTGCCCTTTTAGCTCGGAAAAGTTTCGTGATCGCTGATTGGTTGGACAAGATAAGTCTAACCAATCAGCGATCAGGAAACTTTTCCGAGCTAAACGTGCACCGCTGCGTCGGTGCAAATCTGCCTCGCTAAAAGAAATGGACTATAGTAGGACAATTCCCTAGACGCTGGCCATATATACATATGATCAGCGCCCAAGTCCACTCTCCATTCAAGCTAGGACCAGGGAGGACCAGGCAATGGCTGATGATGACTCTGCAAGTAGATGTATAGGCTCTTCCAAACTCCCAATCCTTAGCTAACAAGGATGGTGAGGTTGCAGACATTGCAAGAAATTGTCGAGCTTGAGCGGGTCTCGAACCCCAGTCCAACAAAAAGTCTGACAAGGCTTTTTTCGATAGGCTACGGATTCAGCCAAGATTATCTTTAAGTCGCTAAGTGAGACTAAAGATCATGAGAGAGAGAGAGAGAGAGAGAGAGAGAGAGAGAGAGAGAGAGAGAGAGAGAGAGAGAGAGAGAAGGTGTTTTGCTGTCAATGGAACAGGTCTTTGGAGACGGAGAGAACTCTTCTGGGAAATCTACCAATCGTCAAACAACCTTCCTTTTCTTCATGTCTCTTTATCTTTCCTCAAGACTTCTTAGATATTTCCAAAGACAGTCTCTGATTCCTCTTGAGATTTGAGCGTACCAGAGTTTCAGTAATAGGTCGTGTACTCTACACTTTAGAATACCATAAACTTGATATAATTCTTCACAATTGTATAATTTACTAAAATCTTAGACACAACAATCACAGAAAAAAAGGATATTTAGTTGAAAGTATTTTACGAAATTAAACTTAATTTGTTAATAAGCAAAATCAACATAAATCTAGTTAAATGTGAAATCATGAATTTTCAAAACAAATCGGAACCAAAACTAAGGTTTGTGTTCCGATGATCATACACTTACTCAAAGAAGCTGAAAAAAATTCTTGTTTTCTTAGGTTAACCCTTTTACCCCCAGGCTATTTGGAACTTTCCAACCCTTAACCCCCAGGCGTTTTTTCTTTTTCAAGCACATTTTGCAATATATATTCTTTAAATTTCTATAACAGCCTTAATTTTCGTCTTAGAGGGGTCATGTTGGTCTCATTTTTTTGGAAAATGCCTGAAGTATCTCAAAAGGTTACCAAAAATATGCAAAAAAAAAAAAAAAAAAAAAAATGTAAATAGCATTTTTTTTGCAAGGACGTACCAGTACGTCCATGGGGGTAAAGGGATGTGTTTTGTGGAAAGTACCAGGACGTCCACAGCCTTTGGCTGTGCCCTTATGGGTTCAAATCTCAGAGCAGCCCACAGAGACAAAGCCTCTTTGACCCCTTTCTTGACCTGGTCTTATATACGAATGAGGTCGGTGTTATTCGGAAATGTTACCAATGAAGTAGTGAACCAAAAATAAATAGCAAATAGGTTGGTGAACTTTGATTTAGAAAACCAACCAAACATTCGTGATTTTTTTTTCCATATATGTGGAAGATGAATTTATATAAGAAGTCTGGCGTCAATGACCTTCGATGTCAGGAAGACGTATAACTCAAAATCAATCGATCAATCTAATATTAAATTAAGAAAATGTACCATTAATGTACTAATGTACTAAAATGTACCTCTGTTCTTGTAAGATGAACCATTTAAAAGTCCTTCTTTACGAAAATATATAATTAATTATGAAAGGAATATCTCAAAATAAATGTACTGAATCATAAGAAAAATATAGTACCTTACACCCATTTCAACATTTAAAAGTCATTCTTTAACAGAAAATGTAATAAATTATGAAATAAATATATCAAAATAAATGGACTGAATCATAATAAAAATACAGTACCTTACACCCATTTCAACATTGTCATATTTAGTAGGCCTGGCAAGTATTTGTTGAAAAACTGTGTATATGGGGACGAATGTTTATAGGCCGTCCATTCTTTGGCAAGTGTGGGAACAGGTCTAAAGTGTAAATAGAGAGAGGTCTTTCTCTCTGCCTGTTGGTTAAACAGACATAGTAAAAAAAAACTATAACTTCCTTTATGGCACACACGAGGATAAAAAGAATGATAAGAGTATACTACCCTGTCTGTCGGGGATACATGAGAGTTAGGAATAGTCCTCTCAGGTTTTGGGGTAAAACGTGAGGTCATGTACTTTGTGACCTTGGTCAGGCACTATCCGTTTTACACGAGTTTGGTACATGTTCTTTTTGCTAAATGCCTGTTATGATGGGATTTGGGATTCTAGATAACCTCTGGGAAAAAGTTTCCAAGTGTAAGGAAACCTTCGGAATTCTATCTGATTTTTCTGGAGGGCGGAGACTTTTTTCATAATGAATCTTTAAGTAGTTTTTCTGGTGTTCATCTTCTTATATTATTTATTGGTGATACCTTCGTAACGCTTATTCTTATTGATTTTCTATTGATTAATATTGAGGGGAAAATTTCACCAACCACAGAGCTATTCTATATTTCTTTTAATCTTCAATAACAATATTTTTTCTTATAATTGTGTAAGTAATTATCAATAACCACTAATTCAATTTGAGTGACACTCTAACTTACCTGATTCTCACAACAGTTCGTATAATACTCTGATACTCCATTCTTTGAACACATCTTCAACAGATTTTGAACTTTAAAAAATCCTTATACTTAACAATTTCGGAGAAAAGGTGGGAATATTTGATCTAAAATGTATTTTCAAAATGTTGAATTTTATCAATAATAACGTGTGTGGAACTGACATAACAATATAAGTTAATTGAATATGAGTCGTGATAAAGGTAAAGGTGAACAAAGAAATAGTAAAATCCAATTGACTACAAAAAGGAATAATTGTATTTTTGTTGTTGTTGTTGTTGTTGTTGCAGATGCAACCAACCTAGTTTTAGATACGGGCTCTCACTGCATACGGAGCCCGACTCGGGAAACACTTTACTATATTGTTTATGTAGCAAATTACACCAACCTTATTTTGATACGAGCTTTTGTTAAAATGGTAAGTTGGTAACCTATTGCATACTTGGTTATAGATAACCTGATCTTTTTAGCCAGATATGGGTGTTTGTGAATTCCCCAGCCCCCCAAAAAAAACAACCCTTGAAAGACTGGCTGATAAATATATTTGATTGTATTCGGTGAATATAGCCCGCAAATTTTCTTAGTTCGTCAATCCATCGTCTTCTCTTCCTTCCCCAGCTACGTTTGCAATCTCTCTCTCTTTTTTTTTCTCAAGAGCAAAACAGGCTTCTAAAACAATAATTTTCGTTAACTATGATTTCCATTTTAACAACAAATACCTTCCCAATTCATCTTTATGTTTTCCGAAGCAATAAATCCCAATTGAATCATATCTAGTAAAAGAATTTTCCTTACGGATGGAATCCTTTAACAGCAGTTAAGAAGATAACTGAGTTTAATACATATTTTTTTTTTCATTATATTCATTGGTGTATATTATTTTGAATGTCTTAACCGCTCATTATAGTGGCTAAGTATGCGTTGCCTCGGTCATTGAAAATAAAGTCATGCATTTTGGAAGTGGATACTCTTTTCGGAAATAAGGAAATGAAATAAGATGACGTTTCCAATAACGAATTCATTGTTGTGGTGGCCTATGTGGTAACGTCCCTGACTGGTGATAGCCAGACCTAGGTTCGAGTCCCGTTCAAACTCCTTAGTTCCTTTGGTCGCTGCAACTTCACCATCCTTGTGAGCTAAGGATGAGGTGTTTGGGGGAAATCTATAGGTATATTTGCTGAGTCATCAGCAGCCATCGCTTGTCCCTCCTTAGTTCTAGCATGGGTGGAGAGGGGACTTAAGCACTGATCATATGTATATATTGTCAGTCTCTAAGGCTTGATAGGGCAATGTCACTGACCCTTGCCTCTGCCATTCATGAGTGGCCTTTAAACCTTAACGATCGATGTTGTTGCAGGGACAGTTCGATAAGACTTTTAGTTGAGGTATCTTTTATTCATTTCAGGAAAGTTTATTAATTCTATAACTGGCCGCATACTTCTTTCAGCCTCCCCAGAAATCGATATCATTTATGGAAGTAGTCTCTCTCTCTCTCTCTCTCTCTCTCTCTCTCTCTCTCTCTCTCTCTCTCTCTCTGTCGATAACCGATGACCTCTTTTGTCTTGCAAGCGCTGTGCTAGTACATGGGAGTCATATCTTTGTGCCTTGAATATGTATGTTGCCGATGCCCTTTAGTACGTGCGCTGACGATTAAAGCGAATGAATGGACAGGAAGGGTTACAGCCTCGAATCATTTTTTATATTTTTTACCAAGATGTCTATTGGTGACTCCAGGGGAATAGAATCCACACACTGCCACACACCATCTCTAATTTTAGTCAAAGATGGTCTTGTGTATATTAGACTTCTACTGAAACTAAGTTGCATCTTTCATCCTGAAGATTCATTAATTGTTAAATTTTCTTTCTTTTTTAAGTGTTTTACGCGTTTCCATGCAATACTTGTGTAACACCTCTGCCACAACGTCATCTGGACATAGAGGGTTCAATACCTAGGTTTGAAAGGTCTTGTGTTAAAGGTTTCTGAATAAGAACCATAAAGAATTATGAAAGTGGGGTGGCTAAATGGTCTATCCCTTCGCCTTTACTAACCGTACGTCTGCACTATACATTTAACTAATAATAATAATAATAATAATAATAATAATAATAATAATAATAATGATAACAATAATAATAATAATAATAATAATAATAATACATTTAACACCTCCGCCGCATCAGCTTATTTCTCGACATTTTGCTCGACCTTGAGCTTGTCCTTTGACCTCAAAATGTATTAATTGGCGTGGATTTTCATACTCTCAAATATGAACCAAGTTTGAGGTCTTTGTGACAACGATGTCCAAACTTATGGCTGAATACGTGAAGGAGACATTTTGCTTGACCATGACCTTGACCGTTGATCTTGACCTTTCAAAATTTAAAGATTTCCAAATTTTTACATAAAAGTTAATCCTTGCAAGTTTCATTACTCCACGATTAAAATTGTGGCTAGGAAGCTGTTCACAAACAAACATGCAAACCGGAGCAAAAACATAACCTCCTTCCAACTTCATTGGCGGAAGTAACAGCCAAACATCACACCACAGTTGCACTAAAATATTCCTGTAATTCATTTTTAAAACATTCTTTAATTACATAAATGAGATAAACAAATGTCTTAATGCTTACAATATATTGCAATCGCAGTAGCGACATAAAGTCTGGTCTTTTCTTGGATGGGTGCCCACTAAGAGAAAAAGATCTATTATCTCCCTCCTCCCCCGCGAAGTGCCTTGAATATCCAAAACGCCTGGCCGTGACCTTGTGACCTCACCCCTTAAAGGTCACACTTCTAGCTCACTCCCCTCTCTCAGGAGATAAAAGCTTAAGCTGTAAAAAACCTGTGCATTCAAACACATACATACATACATACACTCACTCGTAGGCTGTTTCCCTTGTGATACAAAGGTTATACAAGTTTACACCCTTCAGTCCTCAACGAGTATTTTAGGACAGTTTTACATTATCCCTCGTCTTTCCTTCGACTGGCTGCATCCCTCCTTACATTGGACAAACAATTTCATGCCATTTCCACAATAGGAAACAATAGATATATCTAGGATCCTGCCTACTTTGCTTCCCCTTCCTAGGATCGAACTCTGAGCATTAGCTTGGGAGAGAAGTTAGTTACAAAGAATCTTCATATATATATGTATATATATATATATATATATATATATATATATATATATATATATATATATATATATATATATATATATATATATAACGTTATTCTCATTTGTCTTCATTACCAAGATATCTTTGGCTTGTTACATCCTGCTTTTCCAACTTCGGTTGTAGTTTAGCTAATAATAATAATAATAATAATAATAATAATAATAATAATAATAATAATAATAATAATAATAATAATAAGTAGTAGTAGTAGTAGTAGTAGTAGTAGTAGTAGTGTCAGAACACCGTCAGACTCAAGAGTGGAAGATAAGTGAGAGAAAAAATAGAAAAGGAACAAGACTTGAAGAATTGAATTGACTGAGCTATGGAACATGCAAATAGAAGTGATCCCAATAATTGTGGGAGTACTATGGTCAATACTTAAGTCATTGAAGAGGAAACTTGAGAAGGTAGGAACAGATATCGCCCTAGGATTTGTGCAGAGGAGCGTGCTACTTAAAACAGCACATGTAACTAGAGGGGCACTCAGTAGAGCGCAGATCTCCACCGCGGCTGTTTATTTCTAGACTTTTTGCTCGATCTTGAGGCCGACCTTTGACCTTAAAATGTATTAATTGGCATGGATTTTTGTACACTTGAATATGAAACAGGTTTGAGGTTTATATGACAAGGATGTGTAAACTTATCGCTGATTGCGTGATTTGGACATTTTGCTCGTCCGTGACCTTGACCTTTGACCTTCCAAAATTTAATCATTTTCAGTTCTTTGCATAACAATTTAAAATCCCTGCAAGTTTCATTACTTTTCGATTAAAATTGTGGCTGTATGGCTGATGACCAGAATTTGACCATTTGCTTGACCTTGACCATGGACCCGACCTTGACCTTCGACCTTAACATGTATCAATTGGTGTGGACTTTCATACACTCGAATATGAACCAAGTTTGAAGTGTGTGTGACAACGATATTCAAACTTATGACTGATTACGTGAATTGGACATTTTGCTTGACCGTGACCTTGACCTTTAACTTTGATCTTCCAAAATCTAATAATTTCCGGATTTTTACATAAAAGTTAATCTCTGCAAGTTTCATTACTCTACGTTTGAAATTGTGGCCAGGAAGGTGTTCACTAACAAACACACTCACACACACACAAACACACAAACAGGGGGTAAAACATAACCTTCCAACTTTGTTGACGGAGAGGTAATAAGGAAAGTACTGGATTCCTAAGGAAGCTGGAAATAACCCTAATCGCCACAGTCTTTGTAGACTGTGATTAATGAAAAAAAAAATATATAATAATTTGGAACTTAATAAAAGAGATGAATCGGCAGATTTTTGTTTTTATGTACGTGATCGGGGACGGGAAAGCTTAGCGCTGATGAGTCTTGCGTTTGCACACGCGAAGCTTAATGGGAACTTTATGAGTCGTTGCATGGGGATTTTATTCCCATTCCAGCAATTAGAGAATAAATGGGCAGCAATTAGTGTCCCTCAGAGTTACATTTACTGGATGGTGCATTGTGAGTACGCACGCGATTGCCAACAAACACAACAATAACAAATACTGCCGCTTTTAGTCCATTGCAGGACAAAGGCCTCAGACCTGTAAATTTATGTCTGGGGATTGGCCAGGTTTCATTACCACGCTGGGTAGGTCGAATTTGTTATCGCTCACACCAAACCTACCTAGTATGGGTGACCCTGAATAGTATAGCTTTGCCGATCATGGCGATACGCAAACCCTTTCATTAGGTTAATGTATCCCCACTCAGATAGGTATACACACATATGCATACATACTTATATATATATATATATATATATATATGTGTGTGTGTGTGTGTGTATGTATAAAGATTTTAAGTTCTCAAAGAGCAGAAAATAAAAGCACATGATATATAGTATCTGTTTGTGCATGCGCTCACGTGCATGCATGCATCTCTCTGTGTCGGTTTGTGCTAACCTTTGCATAAAATAACGAGTTTGGATACATCCAACATCGCTAAAGTAAATCATTTACATTTATAAGCTCTAATCACTCTATTTGAAATCCAGCTTTGATTCGAAACCTGATTTTATTTAACTACCCCCACCTTCCCTCTCCCTCTTCCTCCCCCTCTCCCTCTCCCTCTCCCTCTCTCTCTCTTTCTCTTTTTTTAACTTGTTCCATTGGCAATTAAATTACTAAAGTATAACGTAATTTAAATCGAGCTTCGTGGTATTTTCGAAATCACGGTGGTTGCAATTAAATGGAGTGCACATATCACGGAATAATAATATAAATAACGCTAATCTGGCGTCGTGCAATTAACGCTGGGGGTGATGATATGCGTTACTAATTGCTGATATTTGAAAACACCTGGGAAATGAGGGACGAGAGTAATCCGCATAATAACACAATCGGATTTATTACACTTCCGGATAAGATCTTTTTTTTCTTTTTCTTTTTTATTTTTCTTACAAAGAATTCAGATCTGCATGATGATGAAAAGTTTTTTTCTCCTTTTTTATCAATATGAAAATCTCAGCTAATCCCGAAGAGTGTGGGCGTTGTTAATTGTTACGGATATGTTTGTCCAATCATTTTCGCATACGCATATATATATATATATATATTTATATATATATATATATATATATATATAACATCATCATCATCATCATCTTCTCCTTCTACGCCTATTGATGCAAAGGGCCTCAGTTATATTTCGCCAGTCGTCTTTATCTTGAGCTTATGAATCAATACCTTTCCTTTCGTCATCTCCTACTTCACGCTTCATAGTCCTCAGCCATGTAGGTTGGGGTCTTCCAGCTCTTCTAGTGCCTTGTGGAGCCCAATTGAAAGTCTGCCTAACTAATCTCTCTTGGGAAGTGTGAAGAGCATGCCCAAACCATCTCCATCTGCCCTTCACCATGATCTCATCCACATATGGCACTCGAATAATCTCTCTTATAGTTTCATTTCTAATCCTCCCCTGCCTTTTAACTCAGGCGATTTGTTTTCCAAATTTTATTTAACCTATCCATTGCCCGATTTGCTTTTTTCAATATTACATTGAACTCTAATTCTAAGGACCCTGTATTAGAGATCATAGTTAATAAATATTTAAATGATTCTACCTCATTAAAACTTTTTCCTTTTGATGACATTTCATCTTCCATTGCACATTCCGTTCTCATCATCTCTGTCTTTCTTCTATTTATCTTGAGCTCAACCTCCTGTGATTTTTCATGCATTCTGGTTAGCAAGCATAGCAAATCCTGTGGGGTTCTGCTAATAAGGACAGCGTCATCAGTGTATTCTACTGTAGGTCAGCTAACTTCCTATTACCAATCCAGTCCAATCCATCTCCAACTGTCCTATACATTATAAAATCCATGAGGAGGATAAACAACATAGGAGACAACACATTCCCTTGGAGTACTCCACTGTTCATTGGAAATTCTGATAGGACTCGACTAACAATACTTTGCACTTACTACGCTCATGAACAGACTTAATCAAATTTACATGTTTAACGCAGGACTCTCCACAAATTGGCTGGTGCACACTATCAAAGGCTTTTTTCATAGTCCAAAAATGACATCAACATTGGATTCCTATATTCTACAAATTTCTATACATGTCCTAAAATGAAAATTTGGTCGGTACATTTTCTACATTTTCTAAATCTTGCTTGTTCATCTCTCAGCTTTTCATCAATCCTTCTCTCTAGCCTCTTTAGAATAAGCAAACTATATATTTTCACCAACCCCCCTAGCTCCCATTCATAATGTTTCTATCTCCATGCCACATTCTTCAAAATAATCCTGTAAGTATTCTGGGAGTCACTTCATTTTCAGTCAATATCATCTCAGCAGTTATTCCACACACACACACACACACACACACATACATATATATATATATATATATATGTACATATCTGTGTGTGTGTTTGTGTGTGTGTATATATATGTGAGTCTATACATACATACAAGAGGGAGGAAGAGCAAGGTACGCGGTTCCATTCTGGAATTGGTACCATCCTCAGTCCGGATCCAGGGAAGAACATCATGTGTTTTAGGTCTTTCAATCTCTTACCAAAAGACATATGGTGGGGTATATATATATATATATATATACACACATACATACATACATATACATATATATAAATATGTATATGTGTATATATATAGAATATAGATATATATATATATATATATATATTCATGCATATACATACAGTATATATATTCGTGCATATATATATATATATATATATATAATTATATATATAATTATATATATGTATATATATATATGTGTGTGTGTGTGTGTGTGTAGAAATCACGAAAGCTGACACGTGATGAATATAAAATGTATTATAGCCACGAAAGGAAAAATGAAAAAGTCTTTTTCATTTTTCCTTTCGTGGCTATAATACATATATATATATATATATATATATATTCATCCTCTGTGAGTGTGGATGCCTTAACGCAGTGAAGGGTTTGCGTATCACCATGATCAGCAAAGCTGTATTAATCAGGGTTAATTGGCGATCATATGAAAATCTCCCACCATCAACAATCCACACCGACCAGCGTGGTAATGAAAACGGGGCAAATTCCAGGCAAGGATTAACCTTTATGAGGCCTTTGTCCAGCAGTGGACTAAAGACATCTGCATTTGTTGTTGTGCGTGATTATATATGTGTGTGAAAATTACCCATCGTTGTCACCAACACCACCTCAAAAGGTAGGCAATTGCGTTTTGCACATTTTGGCATTAGTTTCATGCAAATCGGATAAGAATGGACCATGATATAGCAAAAGGACTTTTTTGTCCTTTTCGTGACCTTGACCTTTGACACAATCAGTCTCAAAATCTAATGAATTTGACCTTGGATCATGGCCAATCATCCCACCAAATTTCATGAGGTTCAAGTACGAAATAGAAAAAATAGACTTTTTACCTTTTCGTAACCTTGCCCTTGACCTTGATAATACTGGATATCACAAGATAGGCAATTTTATTAAGCACTTTTTGGCACTAGTTCAAGGAAATCAGATAGAAATTGCCCACGATATAGCAAAAAGAGATTTTTTGTGCCTTGATCTTGACTTTGACCTTTAACCAAATGAATCCCAAACCACAAGATAGGCAATTGCATTCTTCACATTTTTGCACCAGGTTCATGCAAATGGGATAAATATTGGCTACAATATAGCAAAAAGATCTGAACCTTTAACCCAATCAGTTTCAAAGTTTAATGAAAATGTCCTTCAATCACTGCCAATCACCCCACCCAATTTCACGAGATCTGCTCGAATAGTTTTTGGGTTATACGAAGCACAAACAAAGAAACCTATAAACATAAATAAATAAATAAAAGCCTATCAAAATATAAACCCTCGACCATCATTATCTGTTAATCATCAACATTCAACAGCCTATTCTGTAACTTGGCCCTTATAATGCAATTACATTATTCAACTTCATTTGTTTTCGTGCTTGTTCGCTTTTGTAAATGGAGTCTGTATCTTGGCTTAACTCTTTCTCTTCTCTTATTTTTTTTTACCAAACCGTTTTTGTTTTGTTTTTCTATTTCAACGCCATCATTTTTCTCATTTTTTTCACTTTTACCAACATTATTCACGACTCTTGATTTCTTGTGTTTTTATGCACTCATATATATAAACACACACACAAGCACACATATACATATATATATATATATATATATACACACGTGTGTGTACACTGTATGTTCGTGTTCATAATTGCGTGCGTGCGTGCGTGCGTGCGTTATGCATTAGTTTACTTTTATAATTAAGTGAATCATGTTCATTATAACTGGACTGTAATTACCCCTCTAAATAGTACCTATTATCCTTTGGTGCATGTTGTTGTTGAATATGTAACTGCATAAACTGCTAAGTTAAGGTTATTAGAGAACTTTCAAAACACCGTTTTTCCAGTATATTGTGTTAATTGAAGAGTTAGCTACTGGTCAGAGAGTACTTACAATTATACCCACTCAATTAAATACATATACAGGTACATATGCAGATATAGACGAACGCACACATTCACGCGTATATATGTATACAACCTTCTTAGAACAATCGAAAACACTCTTTTGCTTTTGCATATAAACTATTAGTGATCATTTTATTTTCTCATTTTGCTGTTTACCGTGAAGAGGGGCAATGTGTATTGGTCGAAATATAGTGAATTATTTCTATTTCCATGGTTTCTTTTATGGGCCTTTTAGAAGAAACACACTCTATCACACACACACACAAACACACACACACACACACACACACATATATATAATATATATATATATGATAAAATTTGCACATTTTTACGTGTTTTTCATATTTAAATAAGCCATATATATTTTTGATACATTAATGTCTGGATTCTCTTAACGACCTCGGGATCAGAGCCCCAGGCGAAATCACACAAAGACAAGAGCTTGGCTCCGGCCGGGAATCGAACCCTGGTCGGCAAGCCTGTATAGACAGTGACTAAGCCACTTGGCCACGAAGAAGGATAAAAGTCAATGACAATTCTTCTGTACTTATACCTGTCGAATTCAGGTATTTTGTACTTAGAATTGAAATCAACCCATCCTCACCATCGTAGCTAATTGGTAGTTTGTTACTTGGCATTCAATTAATGATAAATTTTGCACATTTTTACGTGTTTTTCATATTCAAATAAGCCATATATATTTTTGATACAGTACAGAAGAATTGTCATTGACTTTTATCCTTCTTCGTGGCCAAGTGGCTTAGTCACTGTCTATACAGGCTTGCCGACCAGGGTTCGATTCCCGGCCGGAGCCAAGCTCTTGTCTTTGTGTGATTTCGCCTGGGGCTCTGATCCCGAGGTCGTTAAGAGAATCCAGACATTAATGTATCAAAAATATATATAGCTTATTTGAATATATATATATATATGTATATTTATATATATATATATATATATATATATGTACATATAAAATATATATACATATATATACATATATATATATATATATATACAGTATATATATGAAAATATACTGTATATACATAACGTATTGTACACTTTTGTACGTATAAAGAAAATGAAGTATATATTCTAGAAACGAGAAAGAGAGAGAGAGAGAGAGAGAGAGAGAGAGAGAGAGAGGGCCGTATGGAAGTCGAAAAAAAGAGATAAATGCGAACAATTTCGTAGATGTCATGACAGCCTGTGAATTACGATCTGTCTCCCAGCAATAAACTCGCCTTACTATGTAACAAAACAAGTTAGGTGGGGGTATCCCCACCTCTCTCTCTCTCTCTCTCTCTCTCTCTCTCTCTCTCTCTTTCTCTCTCTCTCTCCTCCAGTTCTATTTATTTCCAGTGTTTATTTACTTAGCTTCGCAGGACTTTTGGTCGTTTTATTTCTTTCTTTGTTTGTCTCTGGCCAAAAGGGAAAATATGATTGATAATGGTTGAGGGAAGACTTTTTTCTCACAGGTTTTTGTTCTTTACTCTGCAATTCTCTCATATTTTTTCCCTCCGTATTTAAATATAAAAGTATATATGTCATCGTTTATTTTTCTAGCCTGAAGTCGAAGGGATTTACGCAGCATCTAAAAATAGAACAAAAGTGTTTGTCCATTCCCCCGTCTTTCAAAGTTACTTGGCCTTTTTAATATCACTATATCACAAGGTTTGAGACTTTCCATCGCTTTTGTTTTATTCATTTATGGACGGTTCTCTTACTTTTCCTACCGTTACTCTTTATGGTAACCATTTCTCTCTCTCTCTCTCTCTCTCTCTCTCTCTCTCTCTCTCTCTCTTTTTTTTTTGCGTAGCCTAAAATTTGGCTTCTATATTTAGAATTTCATGCATTTCTATTTGGTTTGTTTGGTTCTGGTGTCGGTATAAATTTCTTGTTTTATTTCGGGTAGTAATTCGAGTGGGTCCATTTTCCTTTGGTATATCATTCCCACGGCTGCAGTTCCCATATACGAACGATGCAGGTCGGTTTGTTTGTTATTTGCCGCAAGTGTGTCCTTGTAATGTCTGTTTCATGGTATTATTATTATTATTATTATTATTATTATTATTATTATTATTATTATTATTATTATTATTATTATTATTATTCAAATGAGCTCTAAAATGCGTGGTACAAGCCATGATGTTGCAAAGGTCTAACAAAATAAAGTTATGAACAATATATATGCATATCTGTATATATATATATATGTATATATATATATATATATATATATATGTTATTTACGTGCAAACATTTAGAATATCAGTTTATTTTGGATGGGTTTCATATACCACGAGCAATACCAAGTAATTTTACGGATCGTATTGAATTAGCATTGATTTTATAACTACCAGCCAAGCTACATTGCTAATTTGAAATACAAAAATGCTACAAGCCAAGTGCTCTGGCAGGGAAAAAACCTATACAAAAACCTATACAAAAGAGGAAATAAGACTAAAATATATAAAGTTCAGTAACAACGTAAAGTGGACAAGTCATATAAGCATGTTAAATTTTAGAGTTTTTTGAAACAAATTTGAACATATGAAGTTCCACCGATTCCACGATCTGGTCACAACTGGAATAAAACGTCTAGAACAAGGTACAGTGATGGGAGTTTCCCCGAGTTTGAATCTCGGATGTTTATTGAACTATGACTATCGTTGTTCCACTCGGAAAAAAAAGAACAGATTGACTAATCTATGATTACCTCCTGGCTAGTAGAGTGGTAATGCGTTCGCCTTGCATTCGCGTGGAGGTAGATCGATCCCAGCCTTGGACCGTAAGTTTAAGCTGTTCACAGCGGAGGGTATTGTTACGGTTAGGGGTTGGGCTTGCCTGGCTGACGTTCTGAAGGGCGTCTCTTCAGATGACACTGGAACTGAAATAAAACACCTTAAACCTTTCAAGTATTTTTATGTGCGTTGTCTCAGGAATATTTTTGAGCTTCAGAATTATTCATTTATTGTTCAATCATATCAGGGTCGAATATACAATATCTCTTGGGATCAAGCTCTACTGTTTTTCCATTCCTTTCCTTTCCATTTCCGATGGAGCTGGACTAGATATGAATTGTAGTAAGGCCTGCTAATACGGTATCCGAAAATAAGAAAAATACGTTCTTTAAAGATTTTGTGTATTTAGTATCAAAATTAGCCTGACTTTCATATCTATTTTTATAATCTTATTTCATAAAGTCCAAGACAGAAAAGGTATGGATAGGAGATGCTAGGAGAGAGGGTGGAGGAGGGCAATTGGCATATTAAAATTGAAGTAAAGTAGTGGGATGAAAAAGTGGGGCACACCCAGTTGCTCTTTAGTTACCCAAAGGCTTTTGATTATTCTTAGCTATACTTGAAGCGGCTTCCTGATATGAAGTTTGTCGATTTTTGTATTGGAGAAAAGATAGAAAAAGAGCAGAAGCACAATGCTCCAGCTGATAGGATTTTCCTGTTTCCTACTTGGGATGTGACGAAATGGGAAATGAAATTTATGAAGTCTTCGCATTTTATCAGCTTTTTCTTTATTTGCATCACCCCAGCCATGATTCGTCTTTGAATTGTCGAGGAAATTTAATTTCAGGTAAACTCTCTCTCTCTCTCTCTCTCTCTCTCTCTCTCTCTCTTTTTTATCAGTTTTTTCTTTATTTTCATCACCCAGTCATGATTCGACTTTGAATTGTCGAGGAAATTTAATTTCAGGTGAACTCTCTCTCTCTCTCTCTCTCTCTCTCTCTCTCTCTCTTTATCAGTTTTTTCTTTATTTTCATCACCCAGTCATGATTCGACTTTGAATTGTCGTGAAAATTTAATTTCAGGTAAACTCTCTCTCTCTCTCTCTCTCTCTCTCTCTCTCTCTCTCTCTCTCTTTTTTTTTATCAGTTTTTTCTTTATTTTCATCACCCAGTCATGATTCGACTTTGAATTGTCGAGGAAATTTAATTTCAGGTGAACTCTCTCTCTCTCTCTCTCTCTCTCTCTCTCTCTCTCTCTTTATCAGTTTTTTCTTTATTTTCATCACCCAGTCATGATTCGACTTTGAATTGTCGTGAAAATTTAATTTCAGGTAAACTCTCTCTCTCTCTCTCTCTCTCTCTCTCTCTCTCTCTCTCTCTCTTATCAGTTTTTTCAGTTTTTTTTCTTTATTTTCATCACCCAGTTATGATTCGTCTTTGAATTGTCGAGGAAATTTAATTTCAGGTAAATTCTCTCTCTCTCTCTCTCTCTCTCTCTCTCTCTCTCTCTCTCATATCAGTTTTCCCTTTATTTTCATCACCCAGTCATGATTCGTCTTTAAATTGTCGTGGAAATTTAATTTCAGGTAAACACACTCTCTCTCTCTCTCTCTCTCTCTCTCTCTCTCTCTCTCTCTTATCAGTTTTTTCTTTATTTTCAACATCCAGTCATGATTTGTCTTTGAATTGTCGAGGAAATTTAATTTCAGGTAAACTCTCTCTCTCTCTCTCTCTCTCTCTCTCTCTCTCTCTCTCTCTCACGTGATTGTAGATTTCCTCTTCAAATCTCCTCGTATAAATAGCAACCTGCATTGGCTAATAAACCGGGCCAGCAAAGTCTTGAAAATTTGTTTAGAATTGACAGCAAAAGGATCTCTTTTAGCTGAATGCTCCAAGAATATGACACGTGACCAGTTGAATGGGGCCAGGAAGTCCCAGGGGTATTACAGAGCAAGCTTTATTAATGGGATTAAAAGCACAACGTCTGTGATGTGAAAGCTTACTAATTAAGTACAGACTTTTAGCTCTGCTCCTTGCCTTGATATCCACATTTTGATGGTAATAATAATGCAAATAATCGATATAATCTCGTGCTCTTTGACGTCTGAAATACCAACTGGTACATTTTATTATTATTATTATTATTATTATTATTATTATTATTATTATTATTATTATTATTATTAATTACAAGCTAGGCTGTAATACTAGTTGGAAAAGCAAGATGCTATAAGCCCATGGGCTCTAACAAGGAAAAATAGCCCAGTGAGGGAAGGAAACAAGGAAATAAACTACAAAAGAGGAAGAATCAATCAAAATTAAATATTTCAAGAACAGTAACAACATTAAATTAGATCTTTCATATAAAAACTATAAAAGCTTAAAAACTACGGAGGAAGAGAAATAAGATAAAACCGCATGCACGAGTGTACCCCCAAGCAAGAGAACTCTAATGCAAGACAGCGGAAGGTCATTGAATGATATTCAATTTGATCTTGTAATGTGATTTTCCGTATATTACTAGTTTTCGACTATGTGAAGCTTATGGTGTAAATAATGTTAGAATAATAATGAAGATTATTGATTCTGACAAATGCCATGTGGTACCGTTTAGAAAGTTAAGTGTGGTAGTTAGTAAACATATAATGTTCTATTAGAGAGATAAGAATTTGCCTTGTGGAAAATAAAAGTGTATTTCAAGAAATTGGTGTAAACACAATTCTCTCAAAATAATAATAACAGAATTTGCTGATCTCCCCTATATAATAAAGAGCAACGTATTTGGCATGCCAGTCGTATAAATTCTCGGTCTCTTCCCATCTCTCTTGTAGGGGGAAAAGGGAGTAGTCATACCATGGCGGGAGGGGGTTATTCCGAGAGGTACGGTACGAAACCATAATCTCCTACAAATGCCGCAACTGCCGCGTTGTAGTTAGAAAAGGGGGAGGATGGTGGAAAAGGTTGAATCTGTGTGTGCATATCTAAGTATTTAGCCATCATTTTTGACGGGTCGCGTACTCTAGTATTGAATAAAAGGCTAGTGACGAAGAGTGAATCATATTGGTAGTTTCCACGGGTTACATAGACGTTATCTGAAGAAAGAGACTAAATCTGATCTAAGATTTAATTACACTCGATTCTGTTATAGTGACAATTAAGAGATGAAACTTTAGCCAGTGAGGAACACCCATCTCTCATCTCCTGTTCGGTAAGGAAATGATATGAACAACAATGGGAGGTATTCATAAAAATGAAGGATATCTTCGTAAGCATAAGGTAATCATTATGAATAAGGAAAGAAAGATTTGCTTATACTTCTACCTTTTGCATCAGAGAATTACCTTGTACTTCTACAAGGTCGATTCTTGTTTCGGGAGTGCTTAGTTACATGTTGGAACTTGTAAGATTTCATTTGTGCTGTCAAGATAAGAAAGAGTTTAGTATTTATAATACGTATTTAATGCCCTGATTTTACTTGTATTTAATTAAGTTTACGCATCAGAAAGAACACAGACGCCACCGCGCCTTCCCCAAAGCCTCGCTGGCGACATCTATCCCCCACCCCTTGCATTAGAAGTTCTTTGACCTCTCTTTAGCTCCCACACCCCTTGCATTAGAAGTTCTATGACCTCTTTTTAGCTCCCACACCCCTTGCATTAGAAGTTCTTTGACCTCTTTTTAGCTTCCCCACCCCTTGCATTAGAAGTTCTTTGACCTCTTTTTAGCTCCCACACCCCCTAGCATTAGAAGTTCTTTGACCTCTTTTTAGCTCCCACACCACTTGCATTAGAAGTTCTTTGACCTCTTTTTAGCTCCCACACCCCAAGGATTAGAAGTTCTTTGACCTCTTTTTAGCTCCCACACCCCTTGCATTAGAAGTTCTTTGACCTCTTTTTAGCTCCCACACCCCTTGCATTAGAAGTTCTTTGACCTCTTTTTAGCTCCCACACCCTTTGCATTAGAAGTTCTTTGACCTCTTTTAAGCTTCCCCACCCCTTGCATTAGAAGTTCTTTGACCTCTTTTCAGCCCCCTTACCTCAAGCATTTGAAGTTCTTTGACCTCTTTTAGCTCCCACACCCCTTGCATTAGAAGTTCTTTGGCCTCTTTTTAGCTCCCACACCCCTTGCATTAGAAGTTCTTTGACCTCTTTTTAGCTCCCACACCTCTAGCATTAGAGGTTCTTTGACCTCTTTTTAGCTCCCACACCTCTAGCATTAGAAGTTCTTTGACCTCTTTTAGCTCCCACACCTCTAGCATTAGAAGTTCTTTGACCTCTTTTTAGCTCCCACACCTCTACCATTAGAAGTTCTTTGACCTCTTTTTAGATCCCACACCTCTAGCATTAGAAGTTCTTTGACTTCTTTTTAGCTCCCACACCTCTAGCGTTAAAAGTTCTTTGACCTCTTTTTAGCTTCCACACCTCTAGCATTAGAAGTTCTTTGACCTCTTTTTAGCTCCCACACCTCTAGCATTAGAAGTTCTTTGACTTCTTGTTAGCCCCCACGCCTCTAGCATTAGAAGTTCTTTGACCTCTTTTTTGCTCCCACAACTCTAGCATTAAAAGTTCTTTGACCTCTTTTGAGCTCCCACACCTCTGGCATTAGAAGTTCTTTCTCTTCTTTTTAGCTCCCACACCTCTAGTATTAGAAGTTCTTTGACCTCTTTTCAGCCCCCTTACCTCGAGCATTAGAAGTTCTTTGACCTCTCTCTATAGCTCCCACACGTCTAGCATTAGAAGTTCTTTAACACATATTTCTAGGTTCCATACTTTTAGCATTAGAGGGTCTTCGATCTATATTTTTAGGTGCCTTACTTCTAGCATTAGAGGCTCTCTATTTTTAGGTGTCCTACCTCTGGCATTAGAGGCTCCTCTTCGCTGTTCTCTCCTGTCTTCTAGTTTTCAAGATCTTCTTTCATTAGATTATCTGTTTCTTTCGAGATTTCATTGTCTCTTTTCCTTAGTTCGTCA
>NC_090738.1:22920503-22928003 GCF_036898095.1 Palaemon carinicauda | reverse complement strand
ATCCCTCGCACCCCCTAAAAATTTTAAACTGGTTTCATGCTATCCTACTTAGCAGCTCTAAAAAGCATGTTTGTAATTCTGCTTGTGCCTTTCAGCGAAAACAGTAACTCGTACAAACGGTATATGTATCAGTACCTAGGTGCTTACAGCTTCCCAAGTACGGTCACGAGCCTGCATGCGGGCGCACCATTACGTACCGGGGAAATGGATGCGAATTGTTGAGACCTTAAATGTGTTTTCATGTGCGTGTACGTAGGTGCGAAGGAGCTCCTTAGTATACGCTATTGCTAGAATATCTTTGGAGGTAATGTGTGCTGCGGGACAAAAAAGAGAGAACAGAGTCGAGAACTTTCTACAACTTTTCTCTCAAGAAATAAAAAATGACATTATTTTACCTTTTTTTCTTTTTACTATATGTTAGATTTTTTTCATTTTATCTTTGCTAAAAACTTTCGTTTCCAAATCTCCAGAAGTTGGCTTTATGTTCCTGAGAGTTTTCTTTTCGTATTTCGAGATTTTTTTTTTTTTTTTTTTGTAGTTACTTTTAAAAACGCGTAAATTTATAATATCTGGAGAATGTTTTGAAGATGTACTTAAATTAGAATCAAGTGTTATTTGATGTTTCCAATTACATGTAATACTATTGTTTGATATATATGTGAAGAACTGATTTAAACATACATGCCTTGCATCCAGACAAGTTCAAACTTCCAGAAAATGTTTTTATGTTGAAGAGGCTGATATAAGTCTTTTTATAGTTTATATATGAAATATGTTTTGATGTTACTGTTTTTAAAATATCATAATTTAATTTTACCTTATTTCTCATATCGTTTATTCATTTCCCTATTTCCTTTCCTCGCTGGGCTATTTTTCCCTGTTGGAGCACTTGGGCTTATAACATCTTGCTTTTCCAACTAGGTTTGTAGGTTGCGTAGTAAATATGAATATATATATATATATATATATATATATATATATATATATATATGTATATATATACATATATATGTGTATACATATATATATATATATATATATATATATATATATATATATATACATATATATATATAGATAGATAGATAGATAGATAGATAGATCGACAGATATATATGTGTGCGTAAAAAGATGCGCGTGCGTTTATATACTCTTAATAGAGTATAAGTTGAAATTGTGACTTGGTAATAGAGAGAAAGGCGCTGTGTTTTGATTTTACTAAAGCTCACCAAGATTGAAATATATAGAAGAGTGAGACCCCCAAATAATGACTATTTAACAAAACTTAAAACTTATGATTTTGAAGTAAAAGTCACGTCATAACATCATTTCCAAAAATGGGGAGCTCAACGTTCCAATTGCGCGCGTATGCACACAAGTACAAGCACACATTCAAGTATGCATCCAGCCTATATGCAAGAGCATTCCAGCGCTCTTTATGAAGCTCCCACTCCTCCTGGGTTTCTCTTTTACACCTTCTGTTACATCGCCTTAAAAACTGAGCAATCATCGACTTTTCTACGGCAATATCCAACCTTACCTACAGCGGCCCCTACATACCCAACAGAAGAGAGAGAGGGGTAGGGGAGCCCTTGGGGGAGCACTGGGTCTAGGGGAGTAAGAAAATGGGGGCTTTAAAACGTTATGTGAGACAAGGCCATAAAACGTCTTTTCCTCATTGTGCCTTTTACCTTTTACGAACCAAGCGGCTTGTAGTAAAACCTTTCGAGGCTCCGTTCAGTTCCCTTTTGTACTGCTGACACGAAACTGTTCTTGTGTAAACTTTCTCTCTCCATGGACGTTACTTGTAAACTAATGTATTTAGGGGGTGATATTAATTAACCCGGTGATAAGATATTTGGGGTTTTATATCGCAAATGAATTGACATTTTAATTGAATAATTTTTTAAGATTTCTCTCTCTCTCTCTCTCTCTCTCTCTCTCTCTCTCTCTCTCTCTCTCTCTCTCTCTCTCTCTCTCATAGAAGTATTATTTTATATGATAGCCTATATATATATGTATATATATATATATATATATATATATATATATATATATATATATACAGTATATATATATATATATATATATATATATATATATATATATATATATATATTATGTGTTGTGTGTGTATTTGTATTTAACCCAATTTGTAATGGAATCAGCACAAGAGGTAAGTGGAAAAGTTCCTGAACAATGCCAAGGAAAACTCAGAAAACACTAAAACCTAATATTAAAAAAAGATTGGAAATGATGGTAAAATCTAAAAGATGAAATAGAATTAGCCTAACTTTCCAAAGCAATAAATAAACTAAAAATCCAAGATATTTGTAAACACAATCAGACCAAAATTAAGGAAACACTAAAGAAAGGAAGCGACATCAAACTTATGAAAAGAAGACTTGGAGTAGGGTACCAACAGATATTTGCTTTAAGGGATAAAAATTGAAATATCAACAAAAGAGATGCACTGATAAATTTACAGAGGATTTATATACAATGATATGTAATAGTGATTTAAGAAATAGCTTTACCAATAGAAATAAAGAAACACCTGAGCCGGTACCAAAAGTAACAGTAGAAGTAATTAAAGCATTGAAAGGTATGAAAAGAATCAAAGAAGTTGGAGAAGATAGCCTAAACGTAATTTAATATTAGATGGAGGAGATTTCAAGGTAGTAAAACAAGCTGTATTTATTACAGAATATCTGGAAGAATAATCTATGCTTACAGCTTGGAAAAACTTTATCATTAAATTAAATCACAAAAATGGAGACACAAAAGACCTGAAAGATTAACCCCCAATAAGTTTACTTTCCGTAATGTATAATATTTTTACAAAGATCATATAAGTCGGAATAGAAAGACAGCTAGACTTTCATCTACCAAGGGAGTAGGCAGTCTTTATGAGTAGGTATTCAACAACTAACCATATCTATGTAATTAGCCAGCCAATAGAAAAATCAGTAGGGTATGACAAACCAATATGTATGGCATTTATAGACTATGAGAAAGATTTTGATTCTGTCAAAGCTTCAGCAATAATGATAGCCCTTCAAAGACCAAGAGTAGATGAATCTTTTATTATAACCCTTGAACATATATATCTATACAGTAAGTACAGCCATCCTAAAACTGCATAAAATAGTGAAAAAATTCCGGTTAAGAAAGGAATTAGACAGGGAGACCATCTCTCCCAAATTACTCACAGTGTGCATAGAAGTTTTTAAGAATTGACATTGAGAAAAAGTCGCAATTAACATTAAATTACATTAACAATTTAAGAATTACATATGACATAGTTCTATTAGTGAATCATGGGAAGAATTAAAAAACGTAGAAGATTTGAATAGAGAAAGCAGGAATGTAGGACTGAGAATGAATATGAGTAAAGCTAAAATAATTTTCAGTGAAAATGAAGAGATTGGTAATGAATATACATACTTAGGACAGAGAAGTATTTGCTCGAGACATGAGACCTGAATTGAAAGCTGGATAAGCGTGGGATGGAGAGCTTTTGGTAAACAAAATGGAATTATGAAATGTAAAATGCCACGTTCTTTAAAAAGGAAGATATTTAATCAGATGGTTCTACTAGTATCAACTTATGCATATGAAAGTTGGTGTTCTACTAAAGCTTCAGAACAAAGGCTAGTTACTACTCAAAGAGCTATGGAAAGAATAATGATAGGAAATAACTAAGGGACAGAAAACGAGCAACATGGATCCGAGAGCAAACTAAAGTAAAGGATATTCTAACAACATAAAAGAACAAAAAATGAAGATGGCAGGACATATGAGAATGGCAGACAATAGATGGACAAGAAGAATAAAAGAATGGGTCCCTAGCGATTACAAAAGAAGCAAGAGTAGGAAGAGAAGCCGATGAATCGACGAGCTAAGAAAATTTAATGGTATAAACTGGCATAGGAAGACTATAAACACGCATGCAGAATGACATGTCGGAGATCTTTGTCCTGTAGTTGACTACCATAGGCTGATGATAATATATATATATATATATATATATATATATATATATATATATATATATATATATATATATATATATATATATATATATATATATATATATATATATATATATATATATATATATATATATATATATATCAAATAAGCCATATATATTTTTGATACATTAATGTCTGGATTCTCTTAACGACCTCGGGATCAGAGCCCCAGGCGAAATCACACAAAGACAAGAGCTTGTGTCCGGCCGGGAATCGAACCCTGGTCGGCAAGCTTGTACAGACAGTGACTAAACCACTTTCTTCGTGGCCAAGTGGTTTAGTCACTGTCTGTACAAGCTTGCCGACCAGGGTTCGATTCCCGGCCGGACACAAGCTCTTGTCTTTGTGTGATTTCGCCTGGGGCTCTGATCCCGAGGTCGTTAAGAGAATCCAGACATTAATGTATCAAAAATATATATGGCTTATTTGAATATGAAAAACACGTCTAAATGTGCAAAATTTATCATATATATATATATATATATATATATATATATATATATATATGTGTGTGTGTGTGTGTATATATATATATATATATATATATATATATATATATATATATATATATATATAAGTAGATGGTTAGATAAAAAGGTGGATGAATGTGTATTTAAATGTGCGTATAGATATTTATAAGTATGCATATAAATGTGTGTGTGTAACCTACTCTGTGATTGGGAATACCTTCACGTGGTGAAAGAGTGTGTATTGCCATAATAAGCAGAGCTGTACTAGTCAGGGCCCATGCAATTGATTTGCTGTAAGCGATCAGACAATATCTCCCACCATCACCTATCCGCAGTGGCAGCGTGGGGATGAAATCTGGCCAAACCCCAGACATGAACAGGGACATGTCTGAGGCCTTCGTCCTGCAGTGGATTAGAAACTGCTGCATTTGATGTTTTTTATGTATAATCAATATATATATATATATATATATATGTGTGTGTGTGTGTGTGTGTGTGTGTGTGTGTAAATTTGAAGGACATGTAAGGGAAACTATTGTTATTATTATTATTATTATTATTATTATTATTAGCCAAGCTACAACCCTAGTTGGAAAAGCAGGATGCTATAAGCCCAAGGGCTCCAACAGGGAAAAATAGCCCAGTGAGGAAAGGAAATAAGGAAATAAATAAATGATGAGAATAAATTAACAATAAGTCATTCTAAAACAGTAACAACGTCAAAACAGATATGTCCCATATAAACTATTAACAACGTCAAAAACAGATAAGTCATATATAAACTATAAAAAGACTCATGTCAGCCTGGTCAACATTAAAACAAATAACACAACAAATGTAGCCACGACTCTTGTTGCTTGTATTTCGCCCCCGCTAACCTTTCACATCCACAGTTCTTTTCGTGGCCTAAACGAGGTACTTCGCTATAAAGCCAAGAAAAGGTTTATGGTGTCATTTCGTACGTACCTCAGCATGTTTATGAGGACCCGAATTGACGGCGTCCTAATGACAGTGGTTGTGATGTGGATGGTGGACAAATTAGGGTTACCCAAATCATCCGATGAAGCCTGAATGATTCTCTCTCTCTCTCTCTCTCTCTCTCTCTCTCTCTCTCTCTCTCTCTCTCTCTCTCTCTCTCTCTGAAGCTATGAAGCTCTAGAATAAGATTTAGTTTTATTAGAAATATTTATCCCGTAAATGATAATAATGGGAACTGATTATCACTATCAAATTTATATTACAGTTATTGTTATTACTATCGTGTTTTGTCATTATTATTATTATTATTATTATTATTATTATTATTATTATTATTATTATTATTATTATTATTATTATTTTTTTTATTTTTATTATTATCTTTTCATAAAACACCCTCTTAAGTAACTGATTTATACACTTCATGCAATGGCCTTATTGTGTTTGTGTTTGGGATGAGCTTTTCGCCATTTTACCCAATTTCACGTTTTGATCTTCTGAACGTATTTCATTGTCCAAGTTCCCATCTATTGTGCAATATAGCCTACACCAAATCATAGCCCTAATTATATAACTGCTGGTAATATAAAGGCAATAGTAGTTGTAATAGTAAAATTAGTAGTAGTAATAGTAGTAGTTTTCATGCTTTAAATTGCATGTAATCAATCAAAGTGACAGGCGGAGAAATTCCTTTAAAAGCTCTGATCCTTCCCAGCTGGTGCGTGTGGGAAGTTTATTCCGAATTTTGCAGATTTGATATATAAATAGAGGTTGAAAGGTCGATTCGGCTCTCCCCTCTTGTATGCTATACACGCGTACGTCTCTCTCTCTCTCTCTCTCTCTCTCTCTCTCTCTCCTCTCTCTCTCTCTCTCTCTCTCTCTCTCTCTCTCTCTCTCTCTCTCGTATATATATATATATATATATATATATATATATATATATATATTATATATATATATATATATATATATATATATATATGCTGTACATTGATATAATTACAAATGACTCAACATATCCATACACACGGACACACACACACATACATATATATATATATATATATATATATATATATATATATATATATATAATATATATATATTTATATATATATATATATATATATATATATATATATGTATGTATACTGTATATCTATGTAAAACGTGTATTGAGTATACGGATTTTTAAGCACATTTAAATTTTGTTGTTTTGTGACAAGTAAGACATTTTTATTTTGTGAGATTCTCCGACGAAATTACATTAGATCATCAGACAGACTCGATTTTCCATTACTTGAAAGAAGAGAAAATTATCTCATAAAAGCAATGCGTGACTAATTCTGTCTTTTTCGTCGAGCGTCCCTTTATTATTTACCTTCCTCACACGATACAACAATATCTTCCATGCTTCAACACCCTACCTAGTCCCCCTTCCCTTTCCTCCTTTCCTCCCTTAAAAAGTAACATCCCTTAGCCAATGTTCACAAAAGAATGAGAAAGAGAAAAAAGCTGAATGTGCGAAGGTCCACTACAGGAGCGAAACGGCGTGTAAAAGTGTACAACCCTGCGGATTGAATGGCAGCGTACGCTTTGCTTTAAAGGGAAAAGCCCCCCCCCCCCCCTTCCAAAAGGAAAAAAAAAGAGAGAGAGACGGACGCTTGTTGCTGCAGCTGCATTGGCCCTGCACAACCCTTCTGGCCCGGCGATTATGGGTGTCAAAACTGCGAAGATTTATGTTACAGCAGGACCGGCGAATACACACAATTTGGACGGATATTTGCGAGTATTTAAAGTGTTTTGTTCGCTTGTTCCCCCTCACGCCAGAGACAAGGCTCCCACTATGATGCTCTTTGTTATGTGGTTTTGTTGTCTCAAAGGGACACTGTATATATATATATATATATATATATATATATATATATATATATATATATATATATATATATATATATAATGTGTGTGTGTGTCAGACCAGTTGTGACTTTCTCATAAAGGGAATTATACAAGTG
>NC_090738.1:22908542-22918542 GCF_036898095.1 Palaemon carinicauda | reverse complement strand
ATGCGTAGGAGAGATTTTCAAATTTGTACCTGTATAAACTCCAGTGATATAACTCTCCAAAATAATTTAAATAACTGAAAATTTTAATAATTTTATTATGAGTAATATTTAATTTTATTATTAGTATTATTAATTTTGATAATTTAATAAACATTTTAACAATTTTAATAGATTTAGTAATAATGATAGTTCCAATAAAGATAAACATTTAAAAATTATAGTAAATTTCATAATAATGATAGTTCTAATAATAATAAACATTATAAACATTTTAACAAATTTTATAATAAGGACAGTTCCAATGATATCAAACATTTTAAAAATTTTAATAAATTTGATAATAATGATAGCTCCGATGATAATAAAAAAATTTTGCAACTTAAATAAATTTAATAATAATAGTTCCAATAATAATGAAAATTTTAACAATTTTAATGAATTGAATAATAATGATAATTCTAATAATAGAAATAACTTTGATACTTTTAATATCTTTCCCCTGAAATAGGTAGTTCTATATAAAGGGGGACGTATGGCAGATACCGGTTACTGATCGTTAGTCTGGAAGTGTAAAAATAACCACAGTTAAATCTTACTGGCGAGATCTATTTTCTCCTTGGAGCTCTCTCTCTCTCTCTCTCTCTCTCTCTCTCTCTCTCTCTTCTCTTATTTTAATTAAACACTTGGTTGACCTGTTGACCACAATGGGTGATAATTACCAGGAGCTTAGTAACTTCATTTCAAAACAATTTGTTAGCTATTGTTTAATGGGAATATATATATATATATATGTGTGTGTGTGTGTGTGTGTATATATATATACACTATATATATGATGATATATATATATATATATATATACACACTATATATATATATATATATATGTACATATACACACTATATACTATATATATATAATATATATATATAAAACACACATACACACACACGAGTGCGTTTGTATAATTGTGTGATATCGAGTGTATATGCGTATGAATTATGTCTTATATAAATCCCTCGCACATCCTAAAAAATTTTAAACTGGTTTCATGCTATCCTACTTAGCAGCTCTAAAAAGCATGTTTGTAATTCTGCTTGTGCCTTTCAGCGAAATACAGTAACTCGTACAAACGGTATATGTATCAGTACCGAGGTGCTTACAGCTTCCCAAGTACGGTCACGAGCCTGCATGCGGGCGCACCATTACGTACCGGGGAAATGGATGCGAATTGTTGAGACCTTAAATGTGTTTTCACGTGCGTGTACGTAGGTGCGAAGGAGCTCCTTAGTATACGCTATTGCTAGAATATCTTTGGAGGTAATGTGTGCTGCGGGACAAAAAAGAGAGAACAGAGTCGAGAACTTTCTACAACTTTTCTCTCAAGAAATAAAAAATGGCATTATATTACTTTTTTGCTTTTTTCTATGTTAGATTTTTTTTCATTTTATCTTTGCTAAAAACTTTCATTACCAAATCTCCAGAAGTTGGCTTTTATGTTCCTGAGAGTTTTTTTTTTTGTTTGTTACTTTCAAATACTCGTAGATTTAAAATATCTGGGGAATGTTTTGAAGATGTACTTAAATTAGAATCAAGTGTTATTTGATGTTTCCAATTACATGTAATACTATTGTTTGGTATATATGTGAAGAACTGATTTAAACATACATGCCTTGCATCCAGACAAATTCAAACTTGCAGCAAATGTTTTTATGTTGAAGAGGCTAATATAAGTCTTTTTATAGTTTTATATATGAAATATATTTTGATGTTACTGTTTTTAGAATATCATATTTTAATTTTTCCTTATTTCTCATATCGTTTATTCATTTCCCTATTTCCTTTCGTCACTGGGCTATTTTTCCCTATTGGAGCACTTGGGCTTATAACATCTTGCTTTTCCAACTAGGTTTGTAGCTTAAGTAGTAAATATAAATAAATATATATATATATATATATATATATGTATGTATATATATATATATATATATATATTGATGGATGTATAGATAGATATATGTGTGTGTGTGTGAAAAGATGGGTGTGCTTTTATATACTCTTAATAGAGTATAAGTTGAAAATATGAGTTGGGAATAGAGAGAAAAACGCTTTGTTTTGATTTTACTAAAGCTCACCAAGATTGAAATATATAGAAAAGAGAGACCCCCAAATAATGACTATTTAACAAAACTTAAAACTTATGATTTTGTTAACCTTTTTATCTTTGAATTAAAAGTCACGTCATAACATCATCTCCAAAAATGGGGAGCTCACGTTCCAATTGCGCGCTCATGCCCACAAGTACAAGCGCACATTCAAGTATGCATCCAGCCTATATGCAAGAGCGTTCCAGCCCTCTTTCTGAAGGCGCCCACTCCTCCTGGGTTTCCTCTTTTACACCTTCTGTTACATCGCCTTAAAAACCGAGCAATCATCGACTTTTCTACGGCAATATCCAACCTTACCTACAGCGGCCCCTACATACCCAACAGAAGAGAGAGGGGGTAGGGGAGCCCTTGTGGGAGCCCGGGGTTTAGGGGAGTAAGAAAATGGGGGCTTTAAAACGTTATGTGAGACAAGGCCATAAAACGTCTTTTCCTCATTGTGCCTTTTACCTTTTACGAACCAAGCGGCTTGTAGTAAAACCTTTCGAGGCTCCGTTCAGTTCCCTTTTATACTGCTGACACGAAACTGTTCTTGTGTAAACTTTCTCTCTCCATGGACGTTACATGTAAACTAATTTATTTAAGGGGAGATATTAATTAACCCAGTGATAAGATATTCGGGGTTTTATATCGCAAATGAATTGACATTTTAATTGAATAATTTTCAAGATCTCTCTCTCTCTCTCTCTCTCTCTCTCTCTCGATAGCCTCTATATAGTATATATATATATATGTGTGTGCGTGTGTGTGTGTATATGTGTATGCATATATATATATATATATATATATGTGTGTGCGTGTGTGTGTGTATATGTGTATGCATATATATATATATATATATATCACACATGTGTGTATTTGTATTTAACCCAATTTGTAATGGAATCAGAAAAAGAGGTAAGTGGAAAAGTTCCTGAACAATGCCAAGGAAAACTCAGAAAACACTAAAACCTAATGATAAAAAAAAAAGATTGGAATGATGGTGAAAATTAAAAGATGAAATAGAATTAGTAGAGCTATCCAAAGCAATAAATAAACTAAAAATCCAAGATATTCGTAAACACAATCAGACCAAAATTAAGGAAACACTAAAGAAAGGAAGCAACATCAAACTTATGAAAAGAAGACTTAGTAGGGTACCAACATATATTTGCTTTAAAGGATAAACATTGAAATATCAACAAAAGGAGGTGCACTGATAAATTTGCAGAGGATTTCTATACAATGATATGTAATAGTGATATAAGAAATAGCTTTACCGGTAGAAATAAAGAAACACCTGAGCCGGTACCAAAAGTAACAGTAGAAGTAATTAAAGCATTGAAAGGTATGAAAAGAATCAAAGAAGTTGGAGAAGATAGCCTAAACGTAAATAGTAGATGGAGGAAATTTCATGGTAGTAAAAAAGGCTGTATTTATTACAAAATATCTGGAAGAATAATATATGCTTACAGCTTGGAAAAACTTTATCATTATACTAAATCACAAAAATGGAGACACAAAAGACCTGAAAAATTAACCCCCAATAAGTTTACTTTCTGTAATGTATAAAATTTTTACAAAGATCATATTAGTCCGAATAAAAAGACAGTTGGACTTTCATCTACCAAGAGATTAGGCAGTCTTTATAAGTAGGTGTTCAACAACTAACCATATCTATGTAATTAGCCAGCCAATAGAAAAATCAATAGGGTATGACAAACCAATATGTATGGCATTTATAGACTATGAGAAAGCTTTTGATTCTGTCAAAGCTTCAGCAATAATGATAGCCCTTCAAAGACCAAGAGTAGATGAATTTTTTATTATAACACTTGAACATATATATCTATACGGTAAGTGCAGCCATCCTAAAACTGCATAAAATAGTGAGAAAATTCCGGTTTAGAAAGGAATTAGACAGGGAGACCATCTCTCCCAAATTACTCACAGTGTGCATAGAAGTTTTTAAGAATAGACATTGAGAAAAAGTGGCAATTAACATTAATGGGTAATACATTAACAATTTAAGAATTACATATGACATAGTTCTATTTAGTGAATCATGGGAAGAATTAAAAAACGTAGAAGATTTGAATAGAGAGAGCAGGAATGTAGGACTGAAAATAAATTAGTAAAGCTAAAATAATTTTCAGTGAAAATGAAGAGACAAAAAGTAAGGGTTATGGCTTACCTTAACCTTTAAGAGATGGGTAATGAATATACATACTCAGGACAGAGAAGTATTTGCCTGAGACATGAGACCTAAATCGAAAGATGGATAAGCGTGGGATGGAGAGCTTTTGGTGAACAAAAGGGAATTATGAAATGTAAAATGCCACGTTCTTTAAAAAGGAAGATATTTAACCAGATGGTTCTACTAGTATCAACTTATGCATATGAAAGTTGGTGTCTTATTAAAGCTTCAGAACAAAGGCTAGTTACTACTCAAAGAGCTATGGAAAGAATAATGATGGGAAATACTAAGGGACAGAAAAGGAGCAACATGGATCCGAGAGCAAACTAAAGTATAGGATATTCTAACAACATATAAAAAAAAAAAAAATGAAGATGGCAGGACATATGAGAATGACAGACAATAGATGGACAAGAAGAATAACAGAATGGGTCCCTAGAGATTACAAAAGAAGCAAGGGTAGGAAGAGAAGCCGATGAATCGATGAGCTAAGAAAATTTAATGGTATATAACTGGCATAGGAAGACTATAAACAAGCATGCAGAATGGCATGTCGGAGGTCTTTGTCCTGTAGTTGACAACCATAGGCTGATGATAATTATATAATATATTATATATATATATATAATGTGTATATATGTATATATGTGTGTATATAAATACTGTATATATATATATATATATATATATATAAATAGATGGTTAGATAAAAATATAGGTGAATGTGCATTTATATATGCGTATAAATATTTATAAGTATGCATATAGATGTGTGTGTAACCTACTCTGTGATTGGGAATACCTTTATGTGGTGAGAGGGTGTGTATTGCCATAATCAGCAGAGCTGTACTAGTCAGGGCCCATACGATTGGTTTGTTGTAAGCGATCAGACAATATCTCCCACCATCACCTATCCGCAGTGGCCAGCGTGGGGATGAAATCTGGCCAAAACCCAGACATGAACAGGGACATGTCTAAGGCCTTTGTCCTGCAGTGGATTAGAAACCGCTGCATTTGTTGTTTTTTTTTTGGTGTATAATCAATATATATATATTAATATATATATGTGTGTGTGTGTGTGTGTGTGTTGTGTGTGTGTGTGTGTGTGTGTGTGTGTAAATTTGAAGGACATGTAAGGGAAACTATTATTATTATTATTATTATTATTATTATTATTACTAGCCAAGCTACACCCCTAGTTGGAAAAGCAAGATGCTATAAGCCCAAGGCCTCCAACAGCGAAAAATAGCCCAGCGAGGAAAGGAAATCAGGAAATAAATAAATGATGAGAATAAATTAACAATAAATCATTCTAAAAACAGTAACAACGTCAAAACAGATATGTCCTATATAAACTATTAACAACGTCAAAAACAGATGTGTCATATATAAACTATAAAAAGACTCATGTCAGCCTGGTCAACATAGAAACAAATAACACAACAAATGTAGCCACGACTCTTGTTGCTTGTATTTCGCCCCCGCTAACCTTTCACATCCACAGTTCTTTTCGTGGCCTAAACGAGGCACTTCGCTATAAAGCCAAGAAAAGGTTTATGGTGTCATTTCGTACGTACCTCAGCATGTTTATGAGGACTCGAATTGACGGCGTCCTAATGACAGTGGTTGGTGTGGATGGTGGACAAATTAAGGTTACCCAAATCATCCGATTAAGCCTGAATGATACTCTCTCTCTCTCTCTCTCTCTCTCTCTCTCTCTCTCTCTCTGAATCTATGAAGCTCTAGAATAAGATTCAGTTTTATTAGAAATATTTATACCGTAAATGACAATAATGGGAATTGATTATCACTATTAAATTTATATTACAGTTATTGTTATTACTATCGTGTTTTGTCATTATTATTATTATTATTATTATTATTATTATTATTATTTAATTTTTTTATTTTTATTATTATCTTTTCATAAAAGATAAGTAACTGATTTATACACTTCATGCAATGGCCTTATTGTGTTTGTGTATGGGATGAGCTTTTTGCCATTTTACCCAATTTCACGTTTTGATCTTCTGAACATATTTCATTGTCTAAGTTCCCATCTATTGTGCAATATAGCCTACACCAAATCAAAGCACTAATTATATAACTGCTGGTAATAAAAAGGCAATAGTAGTTGTAATAGTAAAATTAGTAGTAGTAATAGTAGTAATTTTCATGCTTTAAATTGCATGTAATCAATCAAAGTGACAGGCGGAGAAATTCCTTTAAAAGCTCTGATCCTTCCCAGCTGGTGCGTGTGGGAAGTTTATTCCGAATTTTGCAGGTATGATATATAAATAGAGGTTGAAAGGTCGATTCGGCTCTCCCCTCTTGTATGCTATACACGCGTACGTCTCTCTCTCTCTCTCTCTCTCTCTCTCTCTCTCTCGTATATATATATATATATTATGTTACGCAAAATGTGGATAATTGCCAAATGTGTACATTTTGCAATTAATTTTGCCTATTGTGTACAATTTGCAGTGCTTGGTCCCTGCAAATTGTACACAATAGGCAAAATTAATTGCAAAATGTACACATTTGGCAATTATCCACATTTTGCGTAACATATATATATATACAAATATATTATATATATATATATATATGCTGTACATTGATATAATTACACATGCCTCAACATATCCATACACACGGACACACACACACCACACACACACATATATATATATATATATATGTGTGTGTGTGGTGTGGTGTGTGTGTGTAAAACATGTTGTATGGGAGTATTCGGATTTTTAAGCACATTTAAACTTTGCTGTTTTGTAACAAGTAAGACATTTTTTTATGATTGGAGATTCTCCGACGAAATTACATTACGTCATCAGACAGACTCGATTTTCCATTACTTGAAAGAAGAGAAAATTATCTCATAAAAGCAATTAGTGACTAATTCTGTATTTTTCCTCGAGCGTCCCTTTATTATTTACCTTCCTCGCACGATACACAATATCTTCCGTGCTTCAACACCCTACGTAATCCTCCCTCCTTTCCTCCCTTAAAAAGTAACCTCCTTAGCCAATGTTCACAAAAGAATGAGAAGAGAAAAAGCTGAATGTGCGAAGGTCCACTACTGGAGCGAAACGGCGTGTAAAGTGTACAACCCTCCGGATTGAATGGCAGCGTACGCTTTGCTTTAAAGGGAAATGCCCCCCCCCCCCTACCCCCATCCAAAAGGGGAAAAAAAAAGAGAGAGAGACGGACGCTTGTTGCTGCAGCTGCATTGGCCCGCTGCACAACCCTTCTGGCCCGGCGATTATGGGTGTCAAAACTGCGAAGATTTATGTTACAGCAGGACCGGCGAATACACACAATTTGGACGGATATTTGCGAGTATTTAAAGTGTTTTGTTCGCTTGTTCCCCCTCACGCCAGAGACAAGGCTCCCACCATGATGCTCTTTGTTATGTGGTTTTGTTGTCTCAAAGGGACACTGTATATATACAGTATATATATATATATATATAGTACATATAATATACTGATATTATATATATATATATATAATGTGGTGTGTGTGTGTGTGTTGTCAGACCGGTTGTGACTTACTCATAAAGGGAATTATACAAGTGGAGGCAAAAATAGATGGTCTGTATTTTATCATTCGGAAATTATACATTTTGATATGATATGCATATATCTATAATGTGTATATATGTATGTGTGTATCTCTTCTTCATGCCAAAACTGTCCTGTGATGTATTTTCTTTAGAATTTAATGGATTTGTCCTTGGGTCATACCCCATATTTCTGCCAAGTTTCATTGAAATTTGTTCTGTAGTTTTTGCGTAAAATTCTTCACAAAGAAACAATATATTAAAAAAATGTTTACCATTAACCTAACATTCCGAATATTTTCAAGTAGCCTACTGTTGCGTACTTGTACTTGATGTACTTTATTTAAAATGTTAGATTTATCCTTGGATCATGCCCAACCGTGACTACTAAGTTTGGTCAAAATCTGTATAGTAGATTTTTTGTAAAGTTGCATATAAACAAAGAAACAAATGAATAAATAAATAAACGATTTTGGAGAAGTGAATAAAGAGACGTTCACTGTCTCATTCATCCTTCAACTGTTAGATAGTGGGGAAACATGTTGAGTAATAACTTTCACAACAAGAATCACTTCGAACACCTACACGGAAAATTTATGTATATGTGTATCCGTAAACTTGTTTGTCAAATAAACAACATTAGTCTCCATACGGATGTATACCAGAAATTCAAAAAATTCTCAATCCTAAAAAAAATATTTCTAGGTCTAGGAAAAAGGACTGAAGAGGCTTATAAGAAGGAATGAAATAACAGGAAGAAAAAATAGCATTTCATTTACATAATCAAGCTCCCAGAGAGTCCCCGAGTTTAGAACCAAGATTTGATTTCAATGTCATTGTAGGCCCAACTTTTTTGTCGCTACCAACAGATCACGGCGAAGGGCTTTGGAGAGCCTAGATGAAATCTAGTTGAGAAGGAGGCAAATAAAGTCATTTTCGTTGGAGCTATTTTTATATATATTTATTTCTATGGCAAATATACTTTTATACTGCTATTTAGATATTTGAAAGAGAACGCTAACCCAAGATAGTGCAAGACCATGGTACAGAGGCTATGGCACTACCCAAGACTAGAAACGATGGTTTGATTTTTGAGTATCCTTCCCCTAGAAGAGCTGCTTACCATAGCTAAAGAGTCTCTTCTACCTCACCATGAGGAAAGTAGCCACTGAACAATTACATTGCAGTAGTTAACCCCTTGGGGTGGAGAAGAATTGTTTGGTAATCTCAGTGTTTCAGGTGTATGAGGACAAAAGAGAATCTGCAAAGAATATGTAAGACTACTCAGTGTATATGTGTATATGTAGGCAAAGGGAAAGTGAACCGTAACCTGAGAGAAGGATCCAATGAACTACTGTCTGGCCAGTCAAAGGACCTCATAACTCCTAGCGGTAGTATCTCAATGGTTGGCTGGTGCCCTGGCCAACCTACTACCTACTCTATATATATATATATATATATATATATATATGATTTAGATAGGCCATATAATTTTATGTATGCACAAAACTTGAGAAAATAAGATATGTTGAAATTTAGATTTTTCTGAAATCTATCCATGCCAGGTACGGAGATTAATCTCCTGCCATTCATATTGGTCTACGGTTCATATTAGAATTTTTCCCCTTTTGAATCCCTGTCCCTTATTCGGGCTCATCACTTCCGATCTCTCTATTTCATCCATTTCTACCCCTCCTCCATTTTCGCGTATTCCACCATTTATTCTATTTCTTGATTTTCTGTCTTCACTAGGTTTGATTTGTTAGATTTAATTGCTTCTTTGTTTTTCTCAAGTTCCACTTTTTTCATTTCGTGGTTTTTTTACTTTTCCATGTTCTTCCCTCTTTTGTTGTCTTATTTCATTATATTCACAGTTTTCACTCCCATATAGAATGTTTTTCGGAAACTAATGCTTCATTGTTGGTTCTCTTTCATCCTTCTTTTGATGTCGGATAACTTCAAATCAATCAATCAATCAACTATCCTTCTTTCTTTTATAGACCTTCCAAATCTTGTCTCTCCAAAAATTGACTTAAAATTGACTTACCAACTTTTTTTTTTTCCTTTGATCCAAAAATTGT
>NC_090738.1:22898542-22901042 GCF_036898095.1 Palaemon carinicauda | reverse complement strand
ATTAGCGTTTTAATAACAGATTTCATCTGTATGAAGAAAAAAAGTTAAAAGAGAAATTGTTATTTTTCTTTATCTATCTACGTAAATTATTGCGAGTTGGGGCCGTTTACGAGTCATCTTTTACCGAAATAACAGGTTACGAGTCCACCGGCTCCATGTTGACCGGGGAATAAGATGACCTGTCGTGCAATTTGACCGGGTACGAATTCATTCGGCCCCTTGTCAGGAACAGGTCCAGCCAATTAGAGGCGTGTAAGTCGGAGGAAGGAATTCTACCTTGCTTCATTTCGACGCATAAATCCTGTTTTCATGAATGAGAATTGGGTCTAATTACTTGTGTTTATGAGAGAGAGAGAGAGAGAGAGAGAGAGAGAGAGAGAGAGTAAAAAACATTACCGCTGATGCATTCAATATAGAATAAGATAGAATCTTCTCTCATGGTGAGAAATACGAGAGAGAGAGAGAGAGAGAGAGAGAGAGAGAGAGAGAGAGTAAAAAACATTACCGCTGATGCATTTAATATAGAATAAGATAGAATCTTCTCTCATGGTGAGAAATACGCACGAAAATTCTCTCTCATTCAATATAGAATAAGATAGAATCTTCTCTCATGGTGAGAAATACGCACGAAAATTCTCTCTCTCTCTCTCTCTCTCTCTCTCTCTCTCTCTCTCTCTCGTAGCCTTCCTTAATTAACGCTTACGGACTCCTTCATTAATAACCAATTACGGCTCCAAAGCAATAAGAATTTTCTTTCAGTGCCAATCGTTTGAGTTACCTTTTCAAGGTAAAAACTCGTAAGCTGTCCCCGTTCGCTCATTCCATTTGCTACTGAAGAAAGTCAAGTGGGAAACGGAAAGACAAAGAGGTAGAGAGGAGGAGATAATTAATTTCATATAGGTTATGCATAACAAGGAGAGAGAGAGAGAGAGAGAGAGAGAGAGAGAGAGAGACGTCATGACAACCAGAAGTCGAAAAGGAACGACGAAAAGGATGTTTAAAAGAAAGTAAATCCCAAGAGGCTCCCAGAGGATTAGACCCTCCCTCTCCCCTCTCCCCTCTCCCCGGGGAGGGGGAATCACCACCGGTCCCTCAATAGGGTTCTTGAACCTGTTTGCTCTCTGTCACGCCTGAGTTCGGGTCCTTCGGGATTAGACAGTGGGAGACAGGAAGAACAGAAGGAATGGTTTACTCTCAATTTCTTCATGATGCACGGTCGTTTTTTTCCTGTACCTATTGGACAAGACAGTGATGGATTTTTTTCTTTTTGTGTTTTTGATTTTAGTTTAAACTCGCCTTTAGCCAGCACAGACTCTTGCTTACGAAACAACAGTAGGTATCATTTTGATATGATAGTAACTGACGTGTTTATGTGTGTTAGTCTGTTTATTCTTGAACATTTTCCAAAGAACATCAAAATCTTCTGTGGGGGATCATGATGGTTCAGGTGCTGTGTATTCGTTTATGTTTATAAATCTTCTTGACATCGATCTATTTTTATTTATTGATACATTTGTATATCTATTTGTATTCATCTGGCTCTAGGCTATGTTATGGAAGCGCTAGAGATATTGATATAAGAACAGATCCAGAACAACTAACTCTAGAGATAACACCGGTATTTATATGCCCCCAAGGAATCACATAAGGGTCACAATTGCAGGTTACAGTCAACGGTTTTTGTCCGTAAGGTTTACATTTACGGGCTACCAACTCAAGAGCCCATGCCTAGCACAAGGTTAGGCAATCAAACAAGCAAGCAAGCAAGCAAGGTTGACATTGACCAGAAATAGATAAAACAGCAACGGAATGATACTAGATTCAAAATTACCTTGTTACATTCAATAACTTTTTGACGTGCAATTCGATGATGATTGCAGTGTTGAAGAGAACATAGATAGGGCATCCTTCTTTATTTGCATGCTTGTTGCTTGTTGCACGTACATTGCAACTATTTAGAATTCTATTTAAACTTTACTATTTAGTTGATTATTGTAAGCTTAATCAGCGATCTTTTAAAATTGTTAATTGTGCTCCATTGGCGGACCAGGATTTTCAGTAATATCCCAAAATAACGAAATACAAATCCTATGTTTTTGAGATGAACAAGACTTTGCGTTTGAAAGAAATTTTAAACTTTTTAATAGTTAATCTCATGTATATTACTTGAATATGTTCTGTTTCCATTTACCTCATTCTCATGTGGAATGTTGATATCAATATTGCTAAGTAATTAATCAAACAGACATTTTGTGATTTGAACTGATGTCTCACTGGTCAGCAGTTGAAATCCCCAAGGAGGAGATTTGTCCCAGAAATTATATTTTTCTGGAGAGATTCTCCCTTTTATATAATATATATATATATATATATATATATATATTATATATGTGTGTGTGTTTGTATATATTAATTTTAGCTTTAATAATGTCAACAGGATTAATTATAATAATAATCGTTATATCTCACCTTGCTGTTGGGATTATTATCTATCCTTATT
>NC_090738.1:22891042-22893542 GCF_036898095.1 Palaemon carinicauda | reverse complement strand
TTTTGTATCTGTATTTCTGATGCAGCGACTTTACTGTCATATATATATGATTATATATATACCTGTATGTATATATATATATATATATATACATATATATACCTGTGTATATATATATATATATATATACATATATATACCTGTGTATATATATATATATATATACCGATATATATATATATATATACCGGTATATATATATATATGTGTATATATATATATATATATACTGTAGGTATATCACAATTTATCATCATTATATATAGATCATTATATTATTATATCCCATTATGTTTCTCGGAACTCCTCCCTCTCCACTTCTTCTTCCCCCTTCACTCTCCCTTTCCCCTACACTTTTCCTTCCCCCTCAAAACAACCACTGATGCATGTCAGAACTTTTTCCCCAAATACCATTTTTCCCCCCAACATGTTTTTCCCTTCTTCCCCCCCCCCCGTCCCCTTACGTTTTTTCCCCATCTTCTTCTCTCGCTCTCATCCAAGAATACTTCATCTCTTTTTCATGTGAGTCTCTGATTGGCTCGGCAGGTATTAGTGGGCAGACGGCGAAAAGGCCAAATAACCTGACTACGGTATTCCGCCCTCCTCTCTTTCAGTGCCCGGCTCTATTTCAATGAATAATCAAGCAGAGAAAGAGTGAAGAGGTGGAAAAAATTGAAGAAAAGTTGAGGGGCCGGGTTTGGTAAGGGGTAATATGGGGATATTACCCCGCCATAAAAATGAATCTGAAAAATCTCGAGTGACTACCCCGGTAGTTTTTTATTTTTTTATTTTGTTTAGATTTTTTTCCTCATTTGCTTTTTATTTTGCTTATATGCGTGATTTTGGTGGGAGTTGTTTAATTTATAGTCATTTCGTCATTTATTGAGTATTTTTGTCTTGATTATCAGCTTAGCCAGGGCACCAGCCACCCGTTGAGATACTACCGCTAGAGAGTTATTGGGTCCTTTGACTGGCCAGACAGTAATACATTGGATCCTTCTCTATGATTACGGTTTATTTTTCCCTTTGCCTACACATACAACGAATAGTTTGCCTTATTCTTTACATATTCTCCTATGTCCTCGTGCACCTGACTACGCTGAGATTACCAAACAATTCTAATTCTCTCAACGGGTTAATTACTGCAATGTCATTGTCCAGTGGCCACTTTCCTCTTGGTAAGGGTAGAAGAGACTCTCTAGCTATGGTAAGCAGCTCTTCTAGGAGAAGGACACTCCAAAATAAAACCACTGTTTTCTAGTCTTGGATAGTGCCATAACCTCTGTACCATGGCCTTCCACTGTCTTGGGTTAGAGTCCTCTTGCTTGAAGGTACACTCGGGCACACTTCTATCGTATTTCTCTTCCTCTTATATTGTTAAATTTTTTGTAGTTTATATAGGAAATATTTATTGTAATGTTCTTACTGTTCTTGAAATATTTTATTTTTCCTTGTTTCCTTTCCTCACTGGGCTATTTTCCCTGTTGGAGCCTCTGGGCTTATAGCATCCTGCTTTTCCAACTAGGGTCGTAGCTTAGCAAATAATGATAATAATAATAATAATAATAATAATAATAATAATAATAATAATCTGTTCTTCGATCTTTGTTCAATTCAACTGTTTTAATGGAATGTTAATCATACACACAAGCATGCACATCCATATACACGTATACACATACACACACGCGTATATATATATATATATATATATGTATGTATGTGTGTGTGTGTGTTTGTATGTGTGCGTGTGTGTGTTTGTGTGTGCACATATATGCGATCGCTCATGTGCTGATGCAATCGCTATATGCATATTTTGTGAGCAGAATAAGTATTTAAACGCACACACTTACACACACACACAAACTATATATACACAGTATTTATATATATATATATATATATATACATATATATATATATATATATATATTATATATACAGTATTTATATATATATATATATGCGTGTGTGTTCAAAATTGTCGTTGATCACAGATGTGGTCCAACATTCGCTCAGACTTCCGTTCTTGAGCCATCCTTCAAACTTTCCATTTGCAGTAAAAGTCAAGAGCTACAGTTATTCATGTGATGGGTTGTGGCCGTCTTTACATATACCAAATGCAATACACAAGTCGCTGGGACGTATTAATTGCAGCTTGAGTTGATTACATGAGGAATTAATTATTTATTTTTAAACTTAACTATGACCTGGTTTGATCAGTGTTTATAGGCGATTAGTATAGATTAATAGATAAGAGTAAAAAATAGCTTAACTGGTTTTAGAGCTTTTATTTTGTGTTGTGTTGACCGATACGTAGTTTGAGATTAGTATAGATTTATAGATTAGAGTAAGTCATAGCTTAACTGGTTTTAGAGCTTTTTTTTCTGTTGTGTTGAGCGAGACGTAGTTTGAGATTAGTATAGATTTATAGATTAGAGTAAGACATAGCTTAACTGGTTTTAGAGCTTTTATTTTGTGTTGTGTTGAGCGAGACGTA
>NC_090738.1:22880820-22888320 GCF_036898095.1 Palaemon carinicauda | reverse complement strand
AAATACACTTCTCTTTAACCTAATCTCACAGGGCCAGCCACAGAAACCAATTAATTCTCTAAACACAGTTGAGAGAAAACACTATGCATGTTTGAGAGGAAACACTATGCATGTTGGAGAGGAGATAGGTAGTGGCTGGATAGGTGCTAGTGAGAGAACTGGCAGAAGCACAGATCTTGTGGGGTGTCAGGCTGGATCTCTCATTCCTAAGCATGGGTCGGTCCTATGTATATATCATCTTCATTCATTCTAGAAAATTCTAGTAAAGAATTCGCTTAGTGTGGGGGCATGGCTTTAGCGGTGTCAAGATTGCCAACTTGGCATTTTGAAGTAGGGTACTATCGTTGCTTGGCGAGGCAACTCTCAGCTAACTCCACCCACCTCCTCCCATAACATTAAAAAAAAAAAAAGAATAATCTTTAGTCTAGATCTTCATGCAATTTCCAACCACTTGGGAACATGGTGCAATTCCTAGCATGTGTGGCATACATACCTTTTAACAAGATTACAAAGGACTTCGTAACAAAACTACGTGAAATGGAAATTTAACTCTTTAAAATGACGTAAATTTACATATATGGAAATGAATGAAAATAAAACTAAATAAATGTCGGCAATCTTATATAATTTACATACGTTTACTTAATCCTACGTGAGTGGAACCCACCTTATGAGATCGCTATACATCTCTTAAATACACAAATAAAATACGTGAATGAAGTAATCTACTTATGTTAGACCAGCTTTCTAAGAATTATATATATATATATATATATATATATATATATGTATATATATATGTATATATATATATATATATATATATATGTATATATACTGTATATATATATTATATATATGTATATATATGCATATATATTTATATATATATATATTATATATATATATATATATATATATATATATATATATATATATATATATATGGATAAATATCAACACAACATCGTGTTCAAATAGAAATAAATTTCTACCTCATACTTGGGATCGAACGCTAGCCCCTTCTAATGAAAGGCCAGGTCGAAACCAACCATGCCACGAGAGACCATAAAAGAAATCGGAACCTGACGCTACCTAGCTGTCCGAGGATTTACCTGGCGAGACATCAGTCTCTTACCAGCAAGTTTTACCAGATTTCCCGGCCCACCACGTGACACAATTGGCAGTAATTCATTCAAATTACCCCTAATGAGTCAATATGGATAAATATCAACACAACATCGTGTTCAAATAGAAATAAATTTCTACCTCATACTTGGGATATATATATATATATATATATATATATATATATATATATATATATATATATATATATACAGAGAGAGAGAGAGAGAGAGAGAGAGAGCTTGGAATTTTGTCGAAAATTCAAATATGATGATGAAATACGGAATATTACTTATGCTTTTACATCAGCTATTTATGTGAGTTCTTATTAAGCAAAGCTTCTCAGAGAAATGGATTCTGCTATTGAGTAATGACATGAAATATGTTATGGTAATCTCGGAATTGATATATATATATATATATATATATATATATATATATATATATATTTATATATATATATATATATATATATATATATATATATTAATATATATATATGTACGGTTTCCCCAAATTGTAGTTATCAAAATAGGTTATTGCTAGAAACTTCTGCTATACAGTCTTGCGATAAAGCAGAATAACACATTCTAATGCTATCTCCTCTGAGGGAAAATGGCGTTTGCTTCATGATATATGCATTATATATATATATATATATATATATATATATATATATATATATATATATTTATATATATATATATATATATATATATATATATATATATATGTGTGTGTGTGTAGGTATGTATATATGTATATATAAAATATGCGTGTGTGTGTACCTTGTGCATCATTTATCTTATATTTATAAACACCGATACGCCTATATATATAATTTTCTCTCTCTCTCTCTCTCTCTCTCTCTCTCTCTCTCTCTCTCTCTCTCTCTCTCTCTCTCTCTCTCTCTCCCTCTCTCTCTCTCTCTCTCTCTCAATGGATCTGATTTTATAAGTATACATTTAAATAATAATAGATAATGTTATAAAACAATAGACATAAACATCTGCCTAGTTATCTAAGCCTCTACACATTCATCACTCCATTTCAAATAAAGAAAAAAAATGAAAATGAAAATGATTTTTATCATCATATTATAATTCTGATTGCAACACAAAGAGAAGTCGAAAACAAAACCTTAGAAAAAGAAGAATAGAATATGTTTTTTTTTTTATTAGGTTTAAAATGTCCATTGTAAATATACCTTTCAATAATAACTATTGTGGATCCCTCTTTTGGATACTGGCACTCATAAAGCTTCCTATTTATTGTTTTTGAAAAGAGTAGATTTTTTATTATAATTGTTTATGAATTCATTATTATTTTCTTTAGCCCATGGGATTAAAGGAGTGCCCCCCCTCTCTCTCTCTCTCTCTCTCTCTCTCTCTCTCTCTCTCTCTCTCTCTCTCTCTCTCTCTCTCTCTCTCTCTCCAAAGCTGACGAGCTGACACGAGTAAAAAGTGTTGTACAGTAAACATTGGTTATGCTCCTGCTAACAGTTTTGACAGAAGAGATCAGCAGATGTGTTGTACCTGCCACTGATTCTCTCTCTCTCTCTCTCTCTCTCTCTCTCTCTCTCTCTCTCTCTCTCTCTCTCTCTCTCTCTCTCTCTCTCTCTCTTTCCAGGATAGTTTATCGTTGCATTCCTGCTTAGCCTTTAAAAGAGGTAATGATAACATTTTTCTGTCTCTTACGGTGAAATTATGGTTCGTAAGTGAATGAATTATCTTCTTTACGCGTCTTTTTGATATCTTGATTATATTGCACTCAGGAACATTATTCTATCTGTTTCCTTTCCTCACTGGGCTGTTGATCCTTTTAAAGCCTTTATATGGCTTATAGCATTTTGCTCTTCCAACCAAGGTTGTAGCTTAGGTAAGAAAAAATAATAATAATAATAATAATAATAATAATAATGATAATAATAATAATAATAATAATAATAATAATAATAATAGAAAGTAAATCTCAAATCTGAATTCCCGACTTACCAATTTTTCACAATTTTTCTAGATCTTGTAAGGTTTCTTAACAAGAATATAATTCAATATTAATTAGTATCACATTTTCTATTCCAGTTAAAAGGGTTCTTTCCCTTAAGTGTTTTACTGTATATTTAAATCACAGTATATAAATTCCCTTTTGTAAAGCAATTTAAAATTCTGTAGTAAGAATTACGGTTTTGTAAGTTGATCCTTTTAGATAAATTGATGAAGTATCTCTATTATTATAAAATTAGAAAATCTTATATGTAATTCTAACAAAATGATAGGGAAGATATTTTTATTAACGTTTCAGGGAATGGAAAAAGTAGGTATTTGTAAAGAAATTCAGAATTTTTCATTCTACAAAACAGACGTGATTTGAAATCAGAAATTGACAAATGAACGAGAGACAGCGACATGAAGCGAAATAATTAAATGAACATTAAGGACAAAACTATTATAAACTGGCGTTGAAAAAATGACATCAATGTATTTGATTGAGGATCGGCCATTAGCGTTTTAATAACAGATTTCATCTGTATGAAAAAAAAAGTTAAAAGAGAAATTGTTATTTTTCTTTATCTATCTACGTAAATCATTGCGAGTTGGCTGTTTACGAGTCATCCTTTACCGAAATAACAGGTTACGAGTCCACCGGCTCCATGTTGACCGGGGAATAAGATGACCCGTCGTGCAATTTGACCGGGTACGAATTCATTCGGCCCCTTGTCAGGAACAGGTCCAGCCAATTAGAGGCGTGTAAGTCGGAGGAAGGAATTCTACCTTGCTTCATTTCGACGCATAAATCCTGTTTTCATGAATGAGAATTGGGTCTGATTATTTGTGTTTATGAGAGAGAGAGAGAGAGAGAGAGAGAGAGAGAGAGAGAGAGAGAGAGAGAGAGAGAGAGATTTTCGTGCGTATTTCTCACCATGAAAGAAGATTCTATCTTATTCTATATTGAATGCATCAGCGGTAATGTTTTTTACTCTCTCTCTCTCTCTCTCTCTCTCTCTCTCTCTCTCTCTCTCTCTCTCTCTCTCTCTCTCTCTCTCTCTCTGATCCCTTTTGTAGCCTTCCTTAATTAACGCTTACGGACTCCTTCATTAATAACCAATTACGGCTCCAAAGCAATAAGAATTTTCTTTCAGTGCCAATCGTTTGAGTTACCTTTTCAAGGTAAAAACTCGTAAGCTGTCTCCGTTCCCTCATTCCATTTGCTGCTGAAGAAAGTCAAGTGGGAAACGGAAAGACAAAGAGGTAGAGCGGAGGAGATAATTAATTTCATATAGGTTATGCATAACAAGGAGAGAGAGAGAGAGAGAGAGAGAGAGAGAGAGAGAGAGAGAGAGAGAGAGAGAGAGAGAGAGATGTGTGTACCCGTGTGAGAGAGACGTCATGACAACCAGAAGTCGAAAAGGAACGACGAAAAGGATCTGTTTAAAAGAAAGTAAATCCCAAGAGGCTCCCAGAGGATTAGACCTTCCCTCTCCCCTCTCCCCTCTCCCGGGGGAGGGGGAATCACCACCGGTCCCTCAATAGGGTTCTCGAACCTGTTTGCTCTCTGTCACGCCAGAGTTTGGGATTAGACAGTGGGAGACAGGAAGACAGAAAGAATGGTTTACTCGCAATTTCTTCATGATGTACGGTCGTTTTTTTCCTGTACCTATTGGACAAGACAGTGATGGATTTTTTCTTTTTGTGTTTTTGATTTTAGTTTAAACTCGCCTTTAGCCAGCACAGACTCTTGCTTACGAAACAGCAGTATGTATCATTTTGATATGATAGTAATTGACGTGTTTGTGTGTGTGTTAGTCTGTTTATTCTTAAGCATTTTCCGAAGAACATCAAAGTCTTCTGTGGGGGATCATGATGGTTCAGGTGCTGTGTATTCGTTTATGTTTATAAATCTTCTTGACATCGATCTATTTTTATTTACTGATACATTTGTATATCTATTTGTATTCATCTGGCTCTCGGCTATGTTATGGAAGCGGAAGAGATATTGATACAAGAACAGACCCAGAACAACTAACTTTATTTAGAGACAACACAGGTATTTATATGCCCCCAAGGAATCACATAAGGGTCACAATTGCAGGTTACAGTCAACGGTTTTTGTCCGTAAGTTTAACATTTACGGGTTACCAACTCAAGAGCCCGTGCCAAGCACAAGGTTAGACAATCAAACAAGCAAGCAAGCAAGCAAGGTTGACATTGACACAGAAATAGATAAAACATCAACGGAATGATACTAGATTCAAAATTACTTTGTTACATTCAATAACTTTTTGACGTGCAATTTGATGATGGTTGCAGTGTTGAAGAGATCGTAGATGGGGCATCCTTCTTTATTTGCTTGCGCGTTGCTTGTTGCACGTACATTGCAACTATTTAGAATTCTATTTAAACTTTACTATTTAGTTGATTATTGTAAGCTTCATCAGCGACCTTTTAACATTGTTAATTGTGCTCCATTGGCGGACCAAAATTTTCAGTAATATTCCAAAATAATGAAGTACAAATCCTTTAGAATATGTTTTTGAGATGAACAAGACTTTGTGTTTGAAAGAAATTTTAAACTTTTTAATAGTCAATCTCATGTATATTACTTGAATATGTTCTGTTTCCATTTGCCTCATTCTCATGTGGAATGTTGATATCGATATTGCTAAGTAATTAATCAAACAGACCTTTTGAGATTTGAACTGATGTCTCACTGGTCAGCAGTTGAAATCCCTAAGGAGGAGATTTATCCTAGAAATTATATTTTTCTGGAGAGATTTTCCGTTTTATATAATATATATATATATATATATATATATATATATATATGTATATATATATATATACTGTATATATATATATATATATATATATATATATATACAGTATATATATATACATATATATATATATATATATATATATATATATATATATATATATATATATATACATATATGTGTGTGTGTGTGTGTGTGTGTATTAATTTTAGCTTTAATAAAGTCAACAGGATTAATTATAATAATAATCGTTATATCCCACCTTGCCGTTGGGATTATTATCTATCCTTATTTTGTTCTTATCCTTCGTATTTTTTTTTTTTAGAATATTTATACACAAGTTGAATATCCTAACTTTAAGGTTCTACAGTAAAGTTGTATCAAAGCGACTTCTCAATTTGACATTCGCTAAATTCATCTATATAGTAATAAACGACAATTCTAATTACTCTAATTTAGAATCATTAACAATATGTGAACGCAAATGTTTTAGAAATCTCTTTGAATTGGATGGCATGAAAATGAACAACAATAACAGCAACGTCAACAATATTAATAGTAATTGAATAAATCAGCCTTGGCTTAATTTCCCCCAAAATATTAACAATTCATTTTCGAAGACTATCAAAATACCATCAACGCCTGATTTTTGTCCAGTGAATCCCGGCGCGAAGATCCATGAATTATGCAATGCATTTCCACTTCACAAAGTCTAAACTGAACTTATTTCTTTAGTAGAAAAAATTAAAGAATAATACTACTTTCAATTAGGTAAAAGAAGAAAAGATCCGAGGAGTAATCCTATACCTCAGAGTAAGTAGGGTTTTAAGGGGAGAGGGACGCTGAACAAACACGAAGTGGACGTCTGTAAAAGTGAGTCGTCTTAATATTTTTTCCTCAAGGTTTTTCTTTGGCTTTCATTTTCTTTAAAAGAAATCAACGAAAATTATGATATTCAATTGTTACAATGCTTGGAGTTGTTAGAAAGTAACATTGTTGTGTATATATTGATTTATACATATGGAAGGTTAATTATTGATGCTTATACTTCCATGAGTTGTGGAATGATCTTCCTAATCGGGTGGTTGAATCAGTAGAACTTCAAAAGTTCAAAGTTGGAGCAAATGTTTTTATATTGACCAGGCTGACATGAGTCTTTTTATAGTTTATTTATGACGTATCAGTTTTTTGAGGTTGTTAATACTTTATATAGGACATATATGTTTTGACGTTGTTACTGTTTTTAGAATGATTTATTGTTAATTTATTCTCATTTATTTATTTCCTTATTTCCTTTTCTCACTGGGCTATTTTTCCCTGTTGGAGCCCTTGGGCTTATAGCATCTTGCTTTTCCAACTAGGGTTGTAGCTTGGCTAGCAATAATAATGATTATGATGTAGCGTAATGTATTGCTCAAGGAGGAGGGGGGTCTTTATTGAGGGTCAGTACGAACCACAGTTAAATAAGTGGTCTTAACCTAGCATTTTTCCCTCAAGTTTTTTCCTTAATTTAATAATTTATTAAAAAAATAATTTATTGAAGTTTGATAAAAATGTATTTACGACCTTCGTTGTATCAGTTTTCTTTATTTGACATG
>NC_090738.1:22873320-22878320 GCF_036898095.1 Palaemon carinicauda | reverse complement strand
TTTATTATCTCCCGTGATATCTCTTTCATCACTTACCAGCCTAATTGCAATAAGGCTTCTTGCTTCGTCTGTCTCCTGTGTCCCAGATTAGCCCTCCGTTCATGATAAGGAAAAAGTCATTGTTAGTAATAAAAAACGAGACACTTTTAATATTATTGCTCCTTTATTGCAGTTTCGTTAAGCCTCCTTTGATCAGCTTTTCTACTTTTTTGTATTTTTTTTTTTCAGGTAGAGTCACCATCAAGAGGACGGGATACGAGGGGTGAGTGTTCCACTTTCTGGTTTTAGATTGTATGTTATTATAAGGATCATAGCATGTATGTTCTTAGGGATCATAGCATATATGTTATCGTAAGGATCAAAGCATGTATGTTCTTAGGGATCATAGTATGTATGTTATCATAAGGATCATAGCATGTATGTTCTTACAGGGATCATAGCACATATGTTATCATAAGGATCAAAGCATGTATGTTCGTAGGGATCATAGTATATAAGGATTATAGAATGTATGTCCTTACAGGGGTCATAGCATGTATGATAAGGATCATAGCATATAAGTTCTTACAGGAATCATAGCATTTATTTTCTTACGGGGATCATAGCATGTATATTCTTACAAGGATCATAGCATGTATGATCCGCAAGTCTTGTCTGCAATGTGCATACGATAAAAAACTGAATCTAATGACTATTGAGGCAATATCTTCACCCTTGTTGCTTGATTTTTTACTGCAATCATATTTTTATTTACCTCATACTCAGTGGTATGGAATTTTGAATTAACTGGAAATCGTAATTTCAGAAATTCTTTCTAGTTAGCGTTTCGGTCTGTCAGCGTCTTTACTTGGCTTTTGTTTCTGTATTTCTGATGCAGCGACTTTACTGTCATATATATATATATATATATATATATATATATATATATATATATATATATATATATAAATATATATATATATATATATATATATATATATATATATATATATATATATATATCACACAATTTATCATCACTACATATAGATCATTATATTATTATATCCAATTATGTTTCTTGGAACTTCTCCCTCTCCCCTCCTTCTTCCCCCTTCACTCTCCCTTCCCCCTACACTTTTCCTTCCCCCTCAAAACAACCACTGATGCATGTCAGAACTTTTTCTCCAAACACCATTTTTCCCCCCAACATGTTTTTCTTTCCCCCCCCCCCCTCACATTTCCTCCCGTCCCCTTACGTTTTTTCCCCATCTTCTTCTCTCGCTCTCATCCAAGAATACTTCATCTCTTTTTCATGTGAGTCTCTGATTGGCTCGGCAGGTATTAGTGGGCAGACGGCGAAAAGGCCAAATAACCTGACTACGGTATTCCGCCCTCCTCTCTTTCAGTGCCCGGCTCTATTTCAATGAATAATCAAGCAGAGAAAGAGTGAAGAGGTGAAAAAAAATGAAGAAAAGTTGAGGGGCCGGGTTTGGTAAGGGGTAATATGGGGATATTACCAAGCCATAAAAATGAATCTGAAAAATCTCGAGTGACTGGTATCTTCCGGGGTAGGTAGTTTTTTTAATTTTTTATTTAGATTTTTTTTTTCCTCATTTGTTTTTATTTTGCTTGTATGCGTGATTTTGCTGGAAGTTGTTTCATTTATAGTCATTTCGTCATTTGTTGAATATTTTCGTCTTGATTATCAGCTTGGCCAGGGCACCAGCCACCCGTTGAGATAATACCGCTAAAGAGTTATGGGGTCCTTTGACTGGCCAGACAGTAATACATTGGATCCTTCTCTCTGATTACGGTTCATTTTTCCTTTTGCCTACACATACACCGAATAGTCTGCCCTATTCTTTACATACTCTCCTCTGTCCTCATGCACCTGACAACGCTGAGATTACCAAACAATTGTAATTCTCTCAACGGGTTAATTACTGCAATGTCATTGTTCAGTGGCCACTTTCCTCTTGGTAAGGGTAGAAGAGACTCTTTAGCTATGATAAGCAGCTCTTCTAGAAGAAGGACACTCCAAAATCAAACCACTGTTCTCTAGTCTTGGATAGTGCCATAGCCTCTGTACCATTGCCTTCCACTGTCTTTGGTTAGAGTTCTCTTGCTTGAGGGTACACTCGGAAACACTTCTATCGTATTTCTCTTCCTCTTGTTTTGTTACATTTTTTGTAGTTTATATAGGAAATATTTATTGTAATATTCTTACTGTTCTTAAAATATTTTATTTTTCCTTGTTTCCTTTCCTCACTGGGCTATTTTCCCTGTTGGACCCCCTGGGCTTACAGCAACCTGCTTTTCTAACTAGGGTCGTAGCTTAGCAAGTAATAATAATAATAATAATAATAATAATAAAAATAATCTGTTCTTCGATCTTTCTTCAATTCAACTGCTTTAATGGAATGTTAATCATACTCACAAGCATGCACATTCATATACACGTATACACACATACACACACGCGTGTATATATATAAATGTACATATATATATATATATATATATATATATATATATATATATATATATGTGTGTGTGTGTGTGTACATACATATATGCGATCGCTCATGTGCTAATGCAATCACTATATGCATATTTTGTGAATAGAATAAGTATTTAAGCACACACACACACACACACACACACACACATATATATATATATATATATATATATATATATATATATATATATATATATATATATATATCTGCGTGTGTGTTCAAAATTGTCGTTGATCACAGATGTGGTCCAACATTCGCTCAGACTTCCGTTCTTGAGCCATCCTTCAAACTTTCCATTTGCAGTAAAAGTCAAGAGCTACAGTTATTCATGTTATGGGTTGTGGCCGCCTTTACATATACCAAATGCAATACACAAGTCGCTGGGACGTATTGATTGCAGCTTGAGCTGATTACATGAAGAATTAATTTTTTTTTTTTTAAACTTAAGTACGACCTGATTTGATCAGTGTTTTTAGGAGATTAGTATAGATTTATAGATTAGAGTAAGACAGCTCAGCTGGGTTTAGAGCTTTTTTGTTATGTTGTGTTGAGCGAGACGTAGTTTGAGATTAGTATAGATTAATAGACTAGAGTAAGACATAGCTTAACTGGTTTTAGAGCTTTTTTTGTGTTGTTGTGTTGAGCGAGACGTAGTTTGAGATTAGTATAGATTTATAGATTAGAGTAAGACATAGCTTAACCGGTTTTAGAGCTCTTTTTTTTGTGTTGTTATGTTGAGCGAGACGTAGTTTGAGATTAGTATAGATTTATAGATTAGAGTAAGACATAGCTTAACCGGTTTTAGAGCTCTTTTTTTTTGTGTTGTTATGTTGAGCGAGACGTAGTTTGAGATTAGTATAGATTTATAGATTAGAGTAAGACATAGCTTAACCGGTTTTAGAGCTCTTTTTTTTGTGTTGTTATGTTGAGCGAGACGTAGTTTGAGATTAGTATAGATTTATAGATTAGAGTAAGACATAGCTTAACCGGTTTTAGAGCTCTTTTTTTTTGTGTTGTTATGTTGAGCGAGACGTAGTTTGAGATTAGTATAGATTTATAGATTAGAGTAAGACATAGCTTAACCGGTTTTAGAGCTCTTTTTTTTTGTGTTGTTATGTTGAGCGAGACGTAGTTTGAGATTAGTATAGATTTATAGATTAGAGTAAGACATAGCTTAACCGGTTTTAGAGCTCTTTTTTTTGTGTTGTTGTGTTGAGCGAGACGTAGTTTGAGATTAGTATAGATTTATAGATTAGAGTAAGACATAGCTTAACCGGTTTTAGAGCTCTTTTTTTTGTGTTGTTGTGTTGAGCGAGACGTAGTTTGAGATTAGTATAGATTTATAGATTAGAGTAAGACATAGCTTAACTGGTTTTAGAGCTTTTTTTGTGTTGTTGTGTTGAGCGAGACGTAGTTTGAGATTAGTATAGATTTATAGATTAGAGTAAGACATAGCTTAACCGGTTTTAGAGCTCTTTTTTTTTGTGTTGTTATGTTGAGCGAGACGTAGTTTGAGATTAGTATAGATTAATAGATTAGAGTAAGTCATAGCTTAACCGGTTTTAGAGCTCTTTTTTTTTGTGTTGTTATGTTGAGCGAGACGTAGTTTGAGATTAGTATAGATTAATAGATTAGAGTAAGTCATAGCTTAACCGGTTTTAGAGCTCTTTTTTTTGTGTTGTTATGTTGAGCGAGACGTAGTTTGAGATTAGTATAGATTTATAGATTAGAGTAAGACATAGCTTAACCGGTTTTAGAGCTCTTTTTTTTTGTGTTGTTGTGTTGAGCGAGACGTAGTTTGAGATTAGTATAGATTTATAGATTAGAGTAAGACATAGCTTAACTGGTTTTAGAGCTTTTTTTGTGTTGTTGTGTTGAGCGAGACGTAGTTTGAGATTAGTATAGATTTATAGATTAGAGTAAGACATAGCTTAACCGGTTTTAGAGCTCTTTTTTTTGTGTTGTTATGTTGAGCGAGACGTAGTTTGAGATTAGTATAGATTTATAGATTAGAGTAAGACATAGCTTAACCGGTTTTAGAGCTCTTTTTTTTTGTGTTGTTATGTTGAGCGAGACGTAGTTTGAGATTAGTATAGATTTATAGATTAGAGTAAGACATAGCTTAACCGGTTTTAGAGCTCTTTTTTTTTGTGTTGTTATGTTGAGCGAGACGTAGTTTGAGATTAGTATAGATTAATAGATTAGAGTAAGACATAGCTTAACTGGTTTTAGAGCTCTTTTTTTTGTGTTGTTGTGTTGAGCGAGACGTAGTTTGAGATTAGTATAGATTTATAGATTAGAGTAAGACATAGCTTAACTGGTTTTAGAGCTTTTTTTGTGTTGTTGTGTTGAGCGAGACGTAGTTTGAGATTAGTATAGATTTATAGATTAGAGTAAGACATAGCTTAACCGGTTTTAGAGCTCTTTTTTTTTGTGTTGTTATGTTGAGCGAGACGTAGTTTGAGATTAGTATAGATTAATAGATTAGAGTAAGAC
>NC_090738.1:22845820-22858320 GCF_036898095.1 Palaemon carinicauda | reverse complement strand
CCACGATATTGCTTTCACCACTGACGTCATCGCTCTCTTCATTCGAAACGTTATATATTTGCGTAAGTTTATTTATTAATTGTGATATTTTCATATATCAAGCGTATAACTTCCAGGAGTGTTTTTTTTTTTTTTATATTGCGAGTCTTTCTAAACAGGAATAGTCGTATATAATATTTATTTTATCCATGTTATTGTTAAACATTTCTTTTAACAGAGGTTGTTGTTCATATATTACTTTCACTTTTAGTATTGTGAAATGTATTTTTAATTAGAATTGGCTGCAAAGTTTTTTTATTTTTTTTATTTTGTGTGTGCATTAATCCGAGTGTCGAGAGTTGTAATAGAATAATCTCATGTTCATTTATGTCCTGTGGTTTTAGATATGATATCTTTTCTGCTTTGAAAATGAGTACATTTTTGCAATATTACTATTTTCGTTGTTTATATACAGTGCTTTTATTTGTACATTTTCTTGTTTTTACCTCGCTTTTGTTAACTTTTATTACACGGTCGTATCTTTTATGCTTATTCTGTAGTATGTTATGAAACCTATGCTTCACTTGAGCTCTTGTTAATTTATATATATTTTTTTTTTCATTACAAAAAAAGTAAATTTCACTATCTCTGTATGAATTATTCCAATATCTGGGGTAACTTTTTCACTCTTTCCTGTTTTCGCATTGGATTGTTTCATATGTATATATATATATATATATATATATATATATATATATATATATATATATATGCATATATTTATATATATATATGTATGTATATATATATGTATATATACATATATATATATATATATATATATATATATATATATATACATATACATATACATATATATTTGAAAATGGATAAGAATCTATGATATTGACTCATGGGTGTTTCTTATTACGAGGACTAAATGTTTTTGGCCTTAATCAGCTAATTCGTTAAGAATGTGAAAACAATAAGAAAATAAGAGATTATAGAGTAATAAAAAATAATTTTATTTATTCTATTTTATACAAAACGTCAAATTTTCCATATGAATTTACGGTCGCAATGATAATAATAATAATGGTGGAATGAAAAAATCTTGCGCCTTTAAAAATGAAAGAAAAACTAAAGGCAAAAAGAAATTCAAATTTATTCATTTAATATCCCGCCGAGTAAACATCCAGGAAACCCGAAATAAGTAATATTTTATGAGACCCGCCTTTGTCTAGAACGTCGCATCACATGACAACCTCCAGTGAAATATATATATTGAAAAATATATATATTTTAAAAAAAAATGTTTCTCCACAGGCGGCGCTCGTGTTAAGTGTCCCTGATTCGTTACTACTCTCGGCAATTTTTTTTATTTCAGAGATTGAACCTGGTTTGTTGCATTTTCTTCCTCTTCTTCCATTTATCATCTTCCTCCTCTTCTTCCTCTTATATTTTTCCTCTTTGATCTCGGGACGGGGGTGACATAAACCTCTTGGGGGAAGTATGTTTTGATTACTCGTCGCTTAAAGTTTTTTTTTAATGAATTCTTCGGTGATGGACAAACAGTTACGTGTCTTTGTTGTCAGTTAATTCGCGTCTTTATGTCCGTCGTTGTTTTTACTTTCTTTGAAAAACCTTAATGAAAAAAGGGGCTCTTCAACCATCTGTTGTCGGAGAGAGAGAGAGAGAGAGAGAGAGAGAGAGAGAGAGAGAGAGAGAGAGAGGTGGGGGTTCAAGTAACAGCGAAAATTAAAGTTTGGACAAATGGCCGCTTGAAGGTGTGAGATCAAAGAGAGAGAAGAGATTATCGTGAAATGTCTGAGGACAAAAGAGACATCAGGATTTTTGACAAGAGGGCAAAAGAATAAAAGGAAGTAGGAGGAGGAGGAGGAGGAGGAGGAGGAGGAGGAGGAGAAGATGGGTGGAGGATACCTTTGTTTTCACATATCATCTTCCTCTTCTTTTCGGTGGTGGTGATGATGATGGCATGTCATCAAAGGAAGGCTTTTTATCTCGTTATTTTTTTGGCAATTTTTAACAATTAACTTTAATCCTTTTCAGCCACGTATTAACATTTAGTATTTTTTTTTTTATTTCAATTTATAATTTTTTTTCTGGATAATTTGCCTATCAAGGTTTTTTTTTGTGAGGAAATTACCAAATTACCATTTACCTGCCTAAGTGTATCTGTTAGTAAGCTGTTTTTATAATAGGCCATGATGGAGCAGTTTCACTTTGAATTCTGTTTAAATCATAATGCGGCTTGTCGGCCACTGAGACCAGATTTGTTTTCGAAAAATTTTGTATCCATACAATACTGAAATTTGTAAATCTGTGAAAGCATTGTGTAAGGAGCCTTGAGACTGAACTCCATACAATATTTTTGTACAAACAGCTTGAATTGGATTATTCTGATCAGAGATTTTAAACAAATGTATGATTTTCAAGCAGCCAACTATTTAAAGAGCAGTTCAAGAAGATTTATATATATATATATATATATATATATATATATATATATATATGTGTGTGTGTGTGTGTGTGTGCGTGCACACATATATAATTATATAATTATATATATATGTATATATATATATGTATATATATATATATATATATATATATATATATATATATATTAATGAGTTTCATTTCCTATCTTAAATCGAATATATTCCTTCCAAATGTTAACCATCTATATCGAATTAGACAATTTTCAATCACCCCTTTCAAAGTAGTCTAAAAATAATTCCCCCTAGACCCCTCCATCAAAAATTAACGTACCGACTATCTCCCCACCGGCGCTAAACCCTAACAATTTATATTTCTTTATTTCTGAAAGTGACTTCTTTTCAATAATGGGAGCGTGTGTGGCTTGTCTGTCGACTGCTATAATGAGACTCTATTTGAAATTGGTTTCCTTTATGTCTGCTGATAACGATAAGTCAATAGTTCTGTATGCCCAAAGAAGATAATGACGACGGGAAGGCCGCTCGGCGGAGCTTTCATTTGATAACGGAGAATATTGTATTTTCTTATCTCTTTCTTTATATATATATATATATATATATATATATATATATATATATATATATATATATATATATATATGTTCGTGTGTGTGTGTATGAATATGTGTACAACTGTACAAATGTAGGTCTATATATGTATGAATCACAACCCACAATATTATAAACTCAATTATTATACAATCTCGTATGTTTGATTTTCTAGAATATTTTATATATACTTGTACATACATATATATATATATATATATATATATATGTGTGTGTGTGTGTGTGTGTGTGTGAGTGTGTATATATATATATATGTATATATATATATGTATATATATATATATATATATATATATATTTATATATATTTTTATATATATATTCATATATATATATATTTATACATAAATATATATTATATATATATACATATATATATATATATATATATATATATATATATATATATATATATATATATATTTTGTACACACACACACACACACACACACATATATATATATATATATATATATATATATATATATATATATATATATATATATACAGTATATACATTATATACATTATATACATACATGTATAAATATACATACATACATATATATATATATATATATATATATATATATATATATATATATATATTTATATAAATATATATATATATATATATATATATATATACATATATATATAAACGCATATGTTTGTCACACATATGTTGTTGCTTCCTTTTGTTATATTACTCACTCATTGGCTTTTAAGCGTATTTCTTATATTTTCTATCATGTGTATTTATTTCTTAATAATTTCCATCTATTGCCTCTTTATATAATTTTGTATAATAGCATGATTATATCGCAGCGCCAACAGTTCGATAGACGTTCATATTTAAGAAATATATGAAGTTAATTTGTACCGTAATCACATCAAAGTGATTTTCTAGATTTTACTTTGTTCTATAATTCAACATATCGCTCCAATGATTGCAAATTTACGAGGACACTTACCACGCTCGCCATCTGCAGAAAATGAAATCACGTAATTGCTTTATTTATTTCCACGTCAGCTGTTACTCATCACAAAAGAGAATTAAAAACTTAATGGAAATGATTGTCAGTGATGATGTCCGGAACATTTAAAAACTCCAGCAACGCTTCTTAAATATGCTATAATTATGAAAATGATGCATAGTTTAAATTTTTTTTTATTTGCATGATTGACAATGTAACACCTGGAGTACATTAACGAGAGACATTACTGCAATTAATTCCTCGTTACTTTTAACGAGCCTCGTCCGAGAATCAGGTCGGGAGTAATCGCCCCACTTAACGTCAACGACGTTGCGTCAGTAATCAAAGTTTTAATTTCAATTACCAAGTCCTCTTTTCTGTCCGGATGAAGCTGAAGCTTCCCTTTGTAATAGAAAGCCTCAAATCGTTTTAATTATTAGACTGAAGCCTTTTTTATTATCAGGATTAAAGCTAAGTATTTATTATTAAATCAAGGCTCATTTATTTACGGGATGAAGCCTTCCTTCCTTCTTGGCAATGTTTGGGTGGAGCTTTATTTGAGGGTGGTGAATCACAGATCACCTTTTCTTTTGTATTTTCGTTTTTCTTTCCATCGGCGAATTATTATTATTATTGTTATTATTACTATTATTATTATTATTAATATTATTATTATTATTATTAGTAGTAGTAGTAGTAGTAGTGGTTGTAGTAGTTGTTGTTGTTGTTGGTGTTGTAGTAGTTATTAAATTAAACTTGACATATCAGCTGTTTAGTCCCACCTAAGGTGTAAAGATGCACTCTTAACTTTGGTTTTTCCCCCACATAGTGAGAGGAAGACCTTTTGTCCTTTTATTTTTTCTCAAACATTCGCGAACAAACACAAAGAACAACAGTCTTTTTAGCTTTATCAACCTGCTGATTCCAAAAATAGCCCCAATGGTCATATGTGTTATACCAACCGTTTAATTTAGACCATATTGTCATCGAGTTAATAATTGTGTTTATGCGTCTCAAACATTGTCTTTGTGCGTGTGCAAATCCTGATTTAGGTACATAGAATCAACGGATATGCTAGATTGAAGTTTACTATTTAGACATTCGCCTTCGTACTGGATGGCAAACCTTGCTGCTTTTGAACTTGCATTCTCTAAATTAAAAAAGAAACAAGCTGAAGATTATACATATATATCTATGATTATAAAAATACACTTACAACCATTATTACGTATATAATTATACATGTGTGTATGCAGGTATATGTATACAGTATATTTATTATTGTATGTATATTTTATTTACTGTATATAACAGTTTGGTATTACTTCAAATTGTTTATACAAATAAAACGCTTCTACTTATCCACCATACACACTAATATTCCTTCCTCCCTCTTCCTCGTTTCCGTTGACTCTCCTTCTAATACATTTGCCCACATTTATTCTGAAATTTGTTATCATTTAGAGACTGTCAAATCGTCTTTTAACATTGATTTGTTGTTGTTTAAATTATTATTATTATTATTATTAATTGCTAAGCTACAACCCTAGTTGGAAAAGCAGGATGCTATAAGCCCAGGGGCCCCAACAGGAAAAATAGCTCAGTGAGGAAAGGAAACAAGGAAAAATAAAATATTTTAAGAATAGTAACATTTAAATAAATATTTCCTATATAAACAATAAAAACTTCAACAAAACAAGAAAAAGAGAAACTAGATACAACAGTGTGCCTGAGTGTACCCTCAAGCAAGATAACTCTAACCCAAGACAGTGGAAGGCCATGGTACAGAGGCTATAGCACTACCCAAGACTAGAGAACAATGGTTTGATTTTGGAGTGTCCTTCTCCTAGAAGAGCTGCTTACCATAGCTAAAGAGTCTCTTCTACCCATACCAAGAGGAAAGTAGACACTGAACAATTACATTGCCGTAGTTAACCCCTTGGGTGAAGAAGAATTGTTTAGTAATCTCAGTGTTGTCAGGTGTATGAGGACAGAGGAGAATCTGTAAAGAATAGGCCAGACTATTCGGTGTCTGTGTGGGCAAAGGGAAAGAACCGTAACCAGAGAGAAGGATCCAATATGGTACTGTCTGGCCAGTCAAATGTAGGTGTTGGTTGTTACCAGAATGGTAGTAGATCTTTTACTATAGGAAGAGTTACAAAAGGTGTAACCTATTCACTGACAGATCAGCTTCCTAGCACACTGCAGGAAGCATTAATTTTGCTGAGAGAGAGAGAGAGAGAGAGAGAGAGAGAGAGAGAGAGAGAGAGAGAGAGAGAGAGAGAGAGAGAGAGAGAGAGAGCCTTGTATGTAATGAAAACACAGATAAGGAATACAAGAGCGAAGAGACCAGTGATAAGAGGAGCATAGATGAGAGGGGGAGATAAGACCTCGTAATAAAGGAAGGAAAAGGTAATTGAAAAGCAGACGAATAAATGGCTGGCATCAAAGGAATAAGAAAAGGATTCTTGAATGCAACAGGAAAAAGTGCTGTGATTCTTAGATCGGAAAACAGGAAAGGCGATAAGAAAAAACAAAGAATTTTATGTCCCTCGAACGATAGCACGAGATTGGCTGGTATACGTACAAGCATTTTTCAGTGATTTTATCAGGTTGACTAAGTGAGCTATTCGTCCGATCACATAAGAATAATCCTCCGTGTCTTTTTATTCCCTCTCAAAATCGTTAGTTCCTGTGGTCGTTGCAACCTCACCGTCCTTGTGAACTAAGGATTTAGGGTTTGGGGGTGCCTATAGGTCTGTATCCTGATTCATCAGAAACTATTGCCGGGCCCTCCTTGGTCCTAGCTTAGGTGGAGAGGCGGCTTGGGCACTGATCATATGCATATGTGGTCAGTCTCTGTCACTGTCCCTTGATGAGCCATTCATGAGCGACCTTTAGACTTATAACAATTTTGTGGTAATATTGTTTCATTTGATCAGTGCATTTTTGATAAACGTTGATATGTGTATTGGATAAGTACAGTATTTAATTTCCACCTGGAAAATTTCTAAGTGTTTTTATTCATAAAGGATATACATAAGAACACATTCTGGGTGTATATGTGTTTTTTATTTCCTTTTTATACATGATTGATTACTGTGCGTCTTTGTGTATGTTATTGAGAGCACATTATGTGCACACTATATGTTATTGAACGGGTATTTCAGTCATCATTACGTTTCTTCTTCAAAACGAGAGCACATAATACGATGCTTTAAATGCAGTTTTTATACTTGATAGCTTTATAGGGTTTCAACACTGAAAGACAGGATACACAGACGGACCGTTGCTTATAAAAGACCGTAGGACACAGACAAAGGGACAGACAGAAATAGGACACTACAAAAGGGACGAAGAAAGAGACAGGAAGACATTGTGTGGGGACCGAGAGTCAAGTGTAACCAGCTGGCCGTGTCTCCATTAGAGAGAGAGAGAGAGAGAGAGAGAGAGAGAGAGAGAGAGAGAGAGAGAGAGAGAGAGAGTTGTTTTCAAGTAGGGGTCGAAAGCGTAATCTATGCCCGGATGGAGAGCGACATAATAGATGCCGGCTCACGCTGAGTGGGTCGCAGTGCCACTTATGTCAATACTTGGGACGCGACTGCTTCATATATCGCTTCCCCAAGAATGAGATATAGCTTTGGGGAAGGCACAACTCCTCCCCCCGTCCCCCCCCATGGCAAGACGAGTTCGCCAAAGATGATGTGGCAGGGATGGTGAGGGGGAGGAGGAGGAGGAGGAGGAGGAGGAGGGCATTTGTGTTATAAGGGAGGAGGAGAATGCGTCCTGGGTGAGGATAATGAGGTGGCGAATTGTGACGCAGAGATTCTGAAGGCTGGATATTCCTTCGGGAGATGTGTGTGTGTGTGTGTGTGTATGTGTGTGTGTGTATGTAGACGTTTATAAAGAAAGCAATAGGGGGCTTATGAAAATATTTGCAGATATGTCAGAAGATTACAAATAGATATTTCGCCAGCATATCTTCAATGAAGTCACAGGTGATTTACTAAAACACATAGATTTAAATAATGTCAGCCACAATTATATAGGCAAATTATTTTTGTCTGTATGGCTCTCTCTCTCTCTCTCTCTCTCTCTCTCTCTCTCTCTCTCTCTCTCTCTCTCTCTCTCTCTCTCTCTCTCTCTCTCTCTATATATATATATATATATATATATATATATATATATATATATATATATATATATATATATATATACACACACACACTCTTTTGGCATAGCTTTCGCCTAGGTAGTTTTCATTAAATGTTAAAGCATTTTTAAGCCAGCGCTTTTCTGGTTTTCTGTTTCTTTTCTTTTCTTCCCTGATGTAGCTTTGAAGGAAAAGACTGACGAAAGCCATTAGTTTTTGCCTAAAACAGCTGTCGGAAAGAATTGAATAATTGGAGCAGCACAATGATAAATTCCGTCTTTTCCTTCAAAATTCTATCGTTGAAGAAAAGAAAGTACACAGAAAACTAGAAAAGTTTTGTTTTAAAATAGTTGATGTCACAAGTTCTTTAACATTATCATCATTACTTATCAGCCGTTACTATTCCACTGCAGAGCAAAGGCTTCAGACATGTATTTCCACTTCCGTCTGTTTATGGTTTTTCTGTGCCTGTCCACGTCCGCAAACTTTCTTAGTTCGTCGATCCATCGTCTTTTCTTCCATCCTCTGTTTCTTTTACAATCTCTAGGGACCCATTCTATTATTCTTATGTCCGTCTATTGACTGTCATTCTCATTATAAGTCATACCCACGTGCATTTATTCTTCTTACATGTTGTTAGAATATCTCTACTTTAGTTTGTTCTCGTATACCTGTTGCTCTTTTACAGCTTCACCATTATATTTTTGCTTATTCTTGCAAATGTTTATACCCATTCACATTTTGGCTGGAAGGTCGAGCATTATTATTATTATTATTATTATTACTACTAGCTAAGCTACAACCCTAGTTAGAAAAGCAAAATGCGGCTCCAACAGGGATGAATAGCTCAGGGAGGAAAGAAAACCAGGAAATTAATAAACTACAAGAGAAATAATGAACAATTAATATAAAGTATTTAAAGAACAGCAACAACATTGAAATAGAAATTATATATTTGAATTACAGAAACTTGAAAAAAAAACAAGAGGATGAGAGATAAGATAGAATAGTGTGCTCAAGTGTACGCTTAAGCAAGAGAACTCTACCCCAAGACAGTGGAACACTATTGTTTAGATGCTATGGCACTACCCAAGACAAAAGAACAGTGGTTTGATTTTGTAGTGTCCTTCTCCTAGAAGAGCTGCTTACCATAGCTAAAGAGTCCCTTCTACCCTTACCAAAAGGAAAGTAGCCACTGAACAATCACAATGCAGTAGTTAACCCCTTGAGCGAAGAATTGTTTGGTAATCTCGGTGTTGTCAGGTGTATGATGATAGAGGAGAATGTTAAAAGAACATTCTAGATTATTCGTTTTATGTGTAGGCAAAGGAAAAATTAGCCGAAAAGAGAGAGAGAGAGAGAGAGAGAGAGAGAGAGAGAGAGAGAGAGAGAGAGAGAGAGAGAGAGAGAGAGATGGATTCAATGTAGTACTGTCTGACCAATCAAAGGATCCAATAACTCTCTAGCGGTAGGAACCACGGCCCTATTGAACACGAGCCCAGTGCATGATTACTAATCAACAGCACAGATATATATATATATATATACATATATATATATATATATATATATATGTGTGTGTGTGTGTGTATATATATATATACATATATATATATATATATATATATATATATATATATATATTATATATATATATACTGTATATACACACATACACACACACACACACACACACATATATATATATATATATATATATATATATATATATACACACACACTGGATATGGGATGAAGTTGCTCGCTCAATACCTTAAATTTTGACCCTAGAAAACGTTGGTGCCCTTTTTCAGAAACGGGTCTTGAGTGGTAGCCCAGGAGTGATCCCGTGACGTTTCAGATGTGGACTGATTGCTGTACCACATATCCCTTTCTTGTATGCATATAAATTGTAAAAATAATGTTCCACTTTATCCCTTATTTGGCAAATGTTGTGTGCGTGTTTGTATCTTTAAACATACTGTCATCACTCGCATGTTCATGGAAGCATTATACATTTGATGTTAAGAAATATGAATGAATGTTTCTGATGTCAACCAAAATCAGCAGTTTTTGGTACTTGTGAGAACAATCATGAAATGTTAATAGGCTGTTATTCTATTTCTGTTGTCTTGTTATTGTTTGTGTTTGTCTGTGTAAATGCCCAATCAGAATGCCCATTATACGATGAGCATCGGCCCATGGTTCTTTGAGGTTTTGGTGTTTGAGATTTTTTTATGCAGTTATTCGGGAAATTTGTTTATCATACATTTTTACAGTTTGTAAATATTTGCTTTCCAATTTTTTATTGTTTTACACGCGTTGTATTTTTTATATATTAAACTGCCGTGTGTACTTACAAGAGTTTTTATGGCATGCCCCTTTTTTTTATTATTATTATTATTATTATTATTATTATTATTATTATTATTGCTAGAGCTATATCATTAACATTAACGCAGTTGTAAAGGTTTGCCTCCTTTTTTTCATAACGTGTCGCTTTTTCTTCTTTTTCAAATTATTATTATTGATATTATTGTTTATCATGAATCTTACTTGTCTGCACTTTGCTATCACGGCAAAAAATTCATTTTGGCCTATATACAGGGTTGTATGTATCTATATTTATTAACCTTGAAATGTGTAATTAACTCCACGGATATCATTTGCCGTTTTTAACTAATTCTGGCTCCCCTGGATTGTAAGAAATCTTTATCAAATTTCGAGACTTTTTTTTTTTTCATTGCAATATGACACTCTTCCAGTTTTTTTTACATAATTTACATACATTATGAAGCTGTGACCACTATCATATTATTAAAAAAATAATTGAAAGACGGGCAGGGGTAAATCCAGCAATTTATTCAATTTACTTCATTCCCGTAATTACTTTCCTGGTAATGAGGATTCACAGTTTGTTGCAAACGATGTAAATATGGCATGATACGCAATGCATGATATGCAAATCGTCAAGAGGTATAATCAGCTAATGTGGAGCACTTGGCAGATTAGTATAGCACTTCGCTCAAGTTTGGTGTGCCGTGGACGTTCCCGGCCTATGCTCACCATGATGAAAAAGTAGGGGTATTTGCTTGCAACTTCACCCCTAAAGAAAATAACCTTAACACACCCCTCTTCATCCATAGGGATGAAGGCGTATGACGAAATGATATACTAGAAAAATTGTCATTAAAAAATGACAAAACTCCTCTAACTGCACTCCAATGCGCGATGGAAGAGCTGCTGGGTGGCAGACTGGTCCTTTGTCAAGCATTCCTAAGATTGTGAAAGCTATAAATCAGTTCCTACCATTGCCAGTGATCCTGGTAAGGATCCGTGGGGAATCCTACGCAATCATCCTCCTTGCGTCTTGTTGGATGGAGAGATTTAGACTGCTAGGAAATATTTTCTCACAATGACTTATTTCTCTTGATATTTTGGAGAACTTTCATTTCTGCTTTTTTCATTTTTCATTTTTCATTTTAAAGATTCCTCCATTTTTGTCTACTACTACTACTACTACTACTACTACTACTACTACTACTACTACTACTACTACTACCAATAACAATTCTAATAATAATAATAATAATAATAATAATAATAACAACTTTAGCAGTGCCAAATTATATTTTTGCGTATTTTGGGAACTACTCCTATTACTACAACTACTGTCTGTGTCAGTACCTAATGTTGTTATCGCGTGTTTTTGGAAAATGTTGTTAGGGGAACGTTTAACAATTTCCTTATTCAGTGTTGACTGGATAACTATGTCTTCTTTTTCATTTGGTTTTAACTTTTCGACTTTATTCAGAATATATTCTTGATACAAAGTTATCTTTTTCGATGGGTATAAGCAGAATGTTATTTTTGCCAAATCCTTGTTAGTATTACGTGCGGAAAGAGGTCTCTTCATTACTCATACTTCAATATGGAATTTTCTACGCTCTCTTGTACTCTCAATGGCGCTTGTGTTATAGATTACGTAATTGTACTTAATGAATTCGACCTTGAGCGTACTATTTCTAAGATTTTATATTTGTCCTGGTGATTAAGATATCTATCATATTCCGTTTGCCTCGACTGATAAAACGTTCAATATTTCAAGCTTCGGTAGGTAAACTTATCAATACATCTAGCTTATCAACATCCTGTGCATAAAAACCGTGAAGAAAATCTTTGGCTATTTTGATGAGCAATAAGATAACCAGTTTAGAATCTGCTCCATTTAGGAATCACGTTAATTTAAGGATACTAACTAAAGATTCATGTTCTTCGTCCGTAGATTTAGTCAATAATAGT
>NC_090738.1:22835820-22840820 GCF_036898095.1 Palaemon carinicauda | reverse complement strand
CCTTTGGCAGAAGAAACAATCAGGCTAGATATAAAAACATATCAATTATCTGTTCCTTCATATGATTGTATATCTCGTAAAATATGACAGACACTCCAATGGACATCACCAAATAAATGACCTTTTTCTTTATTTAACATTTTCGTATTTGTTCCTCTAGATATGTTAATGTTTTTACTTCCACTTGACCCCAGAATCACATAAATCCTTATATCCATTTGTTAGAATCTAATTTGCTCCCGTGACAGCTAAATGGTCCTTGGATTATACAACCCTTTATTTATGATAAGGTACATACTTCCAATGGTGGCCACTTAAGAAACACCGGCCTTATTATCTTTAATTTTTTATTTTTCTGGGGGGGGGACCTTGATCTTTATAACTTTGGGTTGTCTAGTTTGCATTTATCAAGCTCCAAAGGATAATTATATATATATATATATATATATATATATATATATATATATATATATATATATATATATATATATATATGTATAATTGGGTTGGATACATTAACGTAGTGAAAGGTTTATGCATAGACATGATCAGCAAAGCTGTACAAGTTAGACCCCCATACTAGGTTGGTTTGCTGTATGCCATCAAACAGAAGTCTCACATCACCAATCCTCAGTTATCCAGCGTGGTGATGAAAACTGGCCGAACTCCAGACACTAATGAGGGCATTTCCGAGCCCTTTGTCCTGCAGTGGATTAGAAACGGCTGCATTTATTGTTGTTGTTATATACCAATATATATATATATATATATATATATATGTATGTATATATGAGAGAGAGAGAGAGAGAGAGAGAGAGAGAGAGAGAGAGAGAGAGAGAGAGAGAGAGAGAGAGAGAGAGAGAGAGAGAGAGAGAGAGTCCTTACCAAAGTGACTATTATAGTTATAGGTGCATATCATTACTTGTCATACTAGGTAAGGTGTAGGTAAGATTTTGTCTTACAGTTCTAAGTTGAACAGGTGACTAAACGGTTCATCGGGGAAGAATGAATAAATAATCATCTAATTTTAATTTATGGTTGTATGTAACATACATGAACTTAGAAGATTATTATTTCGAGTTTTCCTGACAAAGTTATACATCATGAATAGGATATGTCTCGATTGACTTTAATTCTAAAGACACATAAATTATGCAACATAATTTGGATATTCTTCTCATATTATACAGTAAAGACATTTATTAAGACGAGTTTTGCGTCTCTAAAACTGTAGGATTTCAACCTATATCTGCATCCCTTAAGTGTAAGGTTTGTATAAGTTTGAAAGGATAATCTAAGACTATTGTTGCTTCTGCTTATAAAGTTAGGTCATATGTGAGCCTTTCTTATGGTCATTTCCATTTCAATAGGACGGATGGGTAAACTAGTGAATATCAAATTAGGTGGTTTAAGTATAAAATCAGTTGGCCCAAAGAGAAAATTGGGTGAGCTGAATATGAAATTAGGAGGAGGAAAGAAGTAGTCGGAGACAGACAGTCTTTGAAGCTGTTGGATTTCGCTGTAGAATGACTTTTTTTTAAACACACACACACACACACACACACACACATAATATATATATATATATAATATATATATATATATATATATATATATATATATATATATATATATATATAATCATCTTCAGCTGTTGATAGTCCACCTGCAGGATAACGGCCTCAGACGTGTTCTACCACTTCAGTCTGTTTATGGTAAATCCTATGCCAGTATATACCCGCAAATTTTCTTTGCTCCTCAATCCATCTTCTCTTCCTTTCTCTGCTTCGTTCCTGTACACACAACGCATATATATATAAATAATATATATATATATATATATATATGTATATATATATATTTATAATTATATATTTATATATATATATATATATATATATATATATAAATATATATATATATGTGTGTGTGCGTGCGTATATATATGTGATATATATATATATATATATATATATATATATATATATATACTATATATATATATAAATATATATATATATATATATAAATTGCAAGGAATCTGCTTCCAGTAATTGCATTGTGCAATGTCGTAGCATCAAGTTCAAAACTTCCATTTAATGTTCGATCTCGACAATTATGCTTCCGTAAAGACTTGAATTTTGTGAGGGGGTCATTGCAGATTTACCAAGCTTTATATAGAATAGGTATATTAGTTTTCCTTCATTCTTAGCAAATGGAAGCACTTAACGGCATGACATGGTAATGGTGATTCTTCCCCCCCCCCCCCCCCCCCCCCTCCCTTCCACTCAAATTCTACTTCTATCCTATCTCTTGGCCTTTGTAAATGCATATCTTGTTTGTATTTGCGATATTTTATTTACTTTATTATATTAGATATGATAATTTATTATCTTATATTCAGTGAGGTTTTGTACCCCAATGCATTAGACACTAAATTGTCGTTGACGTAATGGAAAATCATATAAAGTAACTTTCCCAAATTAATTCCATAATGTTCCATTGTATTGGAAAATGGATACGTTTAACTCTGCAGAGCACTAGACACTTCCTTTCTCCACACATAATATGAAGTATAGTACACTTATTTGGGGGGGGGGGGAAACTTAGGTGAATATAAGTCTTTCTAAGGGGATATGGATTATTGTTCAACTTTTTCTTCAAGAAGAATAAAATCTTGTCTGAGTCGGAACACAAGAAATCTTTTAGTATTTTAAGAAGAAAAGATTATGAAATGTCATTAACTGATGCAATGAATTAAATAATTAAAAACTTGAAAAGGTGAAAAATCAGTTTCATCCCCTTTTCAAAGGGAGATTCGTTTACAATTTTGAAAATTACCGCAAACTGATTATGACGATATGTGACAATGAATACATGTTGTGGCCTATTGGAAACGTCCCTGACTAGCGATCTGCCGGACTGGGGTTCGAATCCCGCTGAAACTCTATAGTTTCTTGTAACTAAGGATGAAGGGTTTGTAAAAGCCTATAGTTCTAGCTGCTGGGTTATCAGCAGCCATTGCCTTACCCTCCCTGGTCCTAGCTTGGATGGAGGAGGGCCTTGGGCTCTGATTACATTTATATACGGTCAGTCTCTAGGGCATTGACCTGCTAGGGCAGTGTCACTGTCCCTTGCCTTTGGCATTCATGAGCGGTGTAAGATTTTTTTTTTTTCTTTTTTTTTTTATACGGTTTAAATTCCACGGTAGAGCCGCTTCTGCCCCAGTTCTTCAAACTTTAGTTCAGTAAAGAGAGAGATCGATTTATTTAGGGGAAACTATAGATCCAGTAAAGGTAGCCAACTGTATAAAAGAAACCGGACATTGAAGGGTTTCATTAGAAGAAACATGACTGATGGCCCAAGTTCTTGGTTAAAGAAGAAGGATTTTTGTGTGTTCGTTGTGGAACATTTATGGGGAAGGTTCGTGAGTAATGGTTGAAGTTTATACGAAGTATGACTTGATTCTGGTAAAAGGGGTCAGAGGACGAATGTGCTAAGAATTATATATACATATATATATATATATATATATATATATATATATATATATATATATATATATATATATATAATGTGTGTGTATCTAGTGGTTCGAAATTCACCACTTTCGAAACAGATCCCGGCAAATTGAAAGTCCTTTATGCATAAATAGGAAGTAATAGCAGATATAATTATTAGAATAAAGAAAAAAAATAATTCGTTTAAAAAAAGTTAATTAACGGTGAAGGCATAATGTTATTATGAATAATCTCAATAAAACCAAACAGCAAACAACTGAGACTACAGATCAAAGCAGAGAGAAAAGAAAATGTACAAATGAAAGATTGAGGCAAGCCCATTTGGCGCATAACCTTTAGTAAGATTTCCCACGAAAGAAAACTCAGTATTTAATATCCTCGTGCAACGTACGAGGACAATTAACTCGAATTTTAAATTTATTTCTCTAATCCTGGCGGCCATATTTCTGTCGTGACAGAAATGATTTTGTGGAAGCCATGAATGAAAAGGTGTTATTAGGTTCAAATTATGAAAGAAAACGGAGGTTTTCTCCTCCCACCTATCCGTGACTATTCTATATGTGTTTCAACCTGCTTTCGTTTAGTAACGACAAGACACTCTTATTTTTCTCAATATTAATTAGATAATTTTCTAAGTATTGACTTTGATGTAAGACTAGATGGCCGTGGAACATTTAAATGGGTTATTTTAAGCATAAGTTGTAATCGAAAGATGAAAATATTACTATTATTCTCGTATGAAATTAGAAAGAGATTCACTGTGACGCATGTATCGTGTGTATTATTTTTAGTTGTCATCAATCTAATCCCCATTTGGCAGTAGTAAAAGTCTGAGTAAGTTCTAATGACAAGGAAGTTAATTATGTACGGATAACATTTATTTCAATTCATAATGATTTTCAAATGTAAATACAGGTGGTCAGTGTTTCATAATTAACACGGCAATGGTTCATCTATATTATTGACATACACTATGAATTCTCTCTCTCTCTCTCTCTCTCTCTCTCTCTCTCTCTCTCTCTCTCTCTCTCTCTCTCTCTCACATATGTATACAAACGAAATCTGCATATTTATTTACGATAGACAGCCATTAATGCATATATATATATATATATATATATACATACATACATATATGTATATATATATATATATATATATATATATATATATATATATATATATATATATATATATATATATATATATATATATATATATATATATATATATATATATATATATATATATATATATATATATATATATATCAGTGGATGCGGAGACATGGTGTTCATCAAAATAAGTGTATATTGTAATGTCCTCGTAGGCTTTTATATCTATCTATCTATCTATCTATCTATCTATATTTATATATATATATATATATATGTATATATATATATATATATATATATATATATATATATATATATATATATATATATATATATATATAGTAGGTAGTAGGTTGGCCAG
>NC_090738.1:22828320-22830820 GCF_036898095.1 Palaemon carinicauda | reverse complement strand
TTAGAAGTTCTTTGACCTCTTTTTAGCTCCCCCACCCCTTGCATTAGAAGTTCTTTGACCTCTTTTTAGCTCCCCCACCCCTTGCATTATAAGTTCTTTGACCTCTTTTTAGCTCCCCCACCCCTTGCATTAGAAGTTCATTGACCTCTTTTTAGCTCCCCCACCCCTTGCATTAGAAGTTCTTTGACCTCTTTTTAGCTCCCACACCTCTTGCATTAGAAGTTCTTTGACCTCTTTTTAGCTCCCACACCTCTAGCATTAGAAGTTCTTTGACCTCTTTTTAGCTCCCACACCTCTTGCATTAGAAGTTCTTTGACCTCTTTTTAGCCCCCCACCCCTTGCATTAGAAGTTCTTTGACCTCTTTTTAGCTCCCACGCCCCCCTTGCATTAGAAGTTCTTTGACCTCTTTTTAGCTCTCCCACCCCTTGCATTAGAAGTTCTTTGACCTCTTTTTAGCTCCCCCACCCCTTGCATTACAAGTTCTTTGACATCTTTTTAGCTCCCCCACCCCTTGCATTAGAAGTTCTTTGACCTCTTTTTAGCTCCCCCACCCCTTGCATTAGAAGTTCTTTGACCTCTTTTTAGCTCCCCCACCCCTTGCATTAGAAGTTCTTTGACCTCTTTTTAGCTCCCCCACCCCTTGCATTAGAAGTTCTTTGACCTCTTTTTAGCTCCCACACCTCTAGCATTAGAAGGTCTTTGACCTCTTTTTAGCTCCCACACCTCTAGCAGTAGAAGTTCTTTGACCTCTTTTTAGCTCCCACACCTCTAGCATTAGAAGTTCTTTGACCTCTTTTTATCTCCCACACCTCTAGCATTAGAAGTTCTTTGACCTCTTTTTAGCTCCCACACCTCTAGCATTAGAAGTTCTTTGACCTCTTTTTAGCTCCCACACCTCTAGCATTAGAAGTTCTTTGACTTCTTTTTTTCCCACACCTCTAGCATTAGAAGTTCTTTGACCTCTTTTCAGCTCCCTTACCTCTAGCATTAGAAGTTCTTTGACTTCTTTTTAGCTCCCACACCTCTAGCATTAGAAGTTCTTTGACCTCTTTTTAGCTCCCACACCTCTAGCATTAGAAGTTCTTTGACCTCTTTTTAGCTCCCACACCTCTAGGATTAGAAGTTCTTTAACTTCTTTTTTCCCACACCTCTAGCATTAGAAGTTCTTTGACCTCTTTTCAGCTCCCTTACCTCAAGCATTGGAAGTTCCTTGACCTCTCTTTATAGCTCCCACACCTCTAACATTAGAAGTTTTTTGACCTCTCTCTTTAGCTCCCTCACTTATAGCATTAGAAGTTCTTTGACACATATTCCTAGGTTACATACTTCTAGCATTAGAGGGTCTTCGATCTATATTTTGAGGTGCCTTACTTCTAGCATTAGAGGCTCTCTATTTTTAGGTGTCTTACCTCTGCCATTAGAGGCTCCTCTTCGCTGTTCTCTCCTGTCTTCTAGTTTTCAAGATCTTCTTTCATTAGATTATCTGTTTCTTTCGAGATTTCATTGTCTCTTTTCCTTAGTTCGTCAGTGTCTTTCTAGATTTCAAAAGAGATTTCAATGCCGCGAGTCCTCACTTCGTCAGATTCCTCAGGGAAATCGAAGGCATTTATTCTTTACCTAACTGGGCAATGAGTAAAGAGATGAATACTATCGATTTCTCCGCATACACTATCATGCCAAAGTAAATGACGAGCAACATGATATATTAGCAATGTCGTCTGGATATGTCCTTACTTCAATGGCGAATTTTGGGACAATCCTGTTGAAGAACTACACATCACTCACCGTTCAGTTGAACCATTCTGCCTCCATCCTCATTCCCCGCAAAATCCATTTTTGCACCGATACAAAGCCTCGTACTTTTTCCAAGAGTCTCCTTTAATAAGACATCGTCGCAAAAGCCCAAGCAAAGGATCTTTCAAGGCGCATACATTATGATCTTCAAAGCTCAGCTGCAAACGGAAGATCCCGTGTCTTTCTGTAGGTCGGGCGATATAAAACGAACGATCGGCAACTTCGGCAGCAACCAAAACCATCTGTAGTTGATGGTGTTCCGAAGACTTAACACATAATTCTTACCGACAGCTACCTATTCCGCCAGAACGCGACCTCTGTGAGTTAAGTGAAATCCTTCTCCCAGTCATCAACTCATTTCCTCTTACTCTTATTGACGCGCAATTCGTTGGTTAGATTTCGCCAGCTGCATACAGATCATGTGAGGTGTTGCAGGCTACGTTTGAAAAAATGAAGATCAGGTCTTCAGAAGTCATTTGAAGCTCGGGGAGGAGTTGTTCAGGACTGCTCCTGGAAATTTCAGCTCTGGAGTCATTCAGAAATCCATGTTAAGTATACGGCTATGTCCTTTGAAGACTTTTCGAAATTCGGGAAAGTTTTCTTCGGAAACCGTTCTGAGATTCCGTTCTGGAGGCATTCAGAATTCCATGCTAAGTCTATGGCTATTTTTTCTGAAGCCATTTGGAAATCCGGGAAAGTTTTCTT
>NC_090738.1:22823320-22825820 GCF_036898095.1 Palaemon carinicauda | reverse complement strand
CCCTTCTTCAGAAAGAGTGGTGCCAGAAATTCCTGTGTTCAACTGCACATACGTGCAATGAAAAAGTCAAATGGTAAAAGAACAGCCCAGACGCCAGGCGTATTTTGCGTATGTCAGATTTAGATTATAAGATTCTTGCTTAAGTAAATTAGGTCATTCAATGCAAGGGGAATTTAAAAATAGTTGATATGTAATTTTGCATGTGCTGCCATTTTGAATTGTCTCGGAAAACAAACTGTGGTTCAAACTCAATTTTACTAACATGTAAACATGTTGGTGTCCCGTATTTCTCCAGAACCATGGCTGCCCCACGGAAAGAGATTTGCCACCAAAACACCTGTTTTTTTCTGAAGGAGAAAGAGGTGAGATTAATAGATAGTTACCTATAAGTTGAATTGAGTTTCGATAAAAATGGTTGTGGAGAGCGTCTGGTGACTGCAATAACTCTCATAAAAAAGTAATTAGATTTCCTTATACTACCCACAATGAGTGAACTTGAAATTTACTATGAATAAGCAGCAGTATTGTAATTAAAATAATAAACAGTAGCAGTTGTACCGCACGTGTTGTTTCACAAACGCTCGTACACTGTAAAGGTATTTTTTATATATATATTTCGCTCCCCTCTGAACTTATAACAGAACCTGTTTAAGCTTGGCTTTTTCATGCATCAGCTGGTTTTGAATATTTGTGACGTTTTTGCTTGCAAGTACTTGTATATAAGCTTGTTGTCTGTTTATTAAAGTTCAGTTGAATTCCTTTCGCCTCTCTGTTATAACCTAACAGTCCATTCGCACATAATGGTTGTGGTGGCCGATGTTGTAACGTCCATGACTGGTGATCGCCAGACTGGGGTTTGAGTCCCGCTCAAACTCATTAGTTTCGTTGGTAGCGGCAACCTCACCATCCTTGTGAGCTAAGGATGGGGGTTTTGGGGGAGCTTATAGGTCTATCTGCTGAGTCACCAGCAGCCCTTGCCTGGGCCTCCTTGGAGAGGATATTGGCCGCTGATCATATTTATATACTGTATGTTCAGTCTCTAGGGCATTGTCCTGATCGATAGGGCAATGTCACTGTCCCTTGCCCTTGCCATTCATGAGCGGCCTTTAAACCTTTAGTGCTATATTTTAGGATTCATTGCGACTATTGGACTAATATAATAACACCATCAACAGTAATAATAAGTCTAGGTAGTTTATCTAGAGGTTGCTATTCATTCATCTTCTTAATTTATTTCCATGTATGGTTTTATTTATATATGTTTTAGCTGTATATGTGCGTGTATTGTTATTTTTTTATTATAAAGTTTGAGTTGCATTCCTCAAGGCTTATAGAATTTTTTTTTCAATTAATATTTCAGCTTAGCTTCTAATAATAATAATAATAATAATAATAATAATAATGATAATAATAATAATAATAATAATAATAATAATAATAAATGATAATTGATAATAATTAATAATAATAATAATAATAGTACTGCAAAAGGATTAAAAGTGCAAACTACATTTTAGCTCATGTAAATGTCCGCAAAGGTCCGTTTATGTAAAATAAAGACTACTGAGATTTTATTTCTTTTAGTATATTTTCATGGAGGCAAGCTGACGAGTAAACAGGATCCTTTTTATGCTTTTACAATGTAGATTTTTGTAATTAATTTTGAGAGTAACAGTCATGTACCCAGCAAGCCAGATGCGATGTCACTGCCAAATGGAAGGTTGTGGAATACATACATATATATATATATATATATATATATATATATATATATATATATATTATATATATATATGTGTGTGTGTGTGTGTGTGTGTATAACATAAAAACACACGTATAGATAGATAGATAGATGGTTATTGAGAATAACAGCATTTTTCTCTAAAGATTGCAATAGAAGCAGGGAAAGGAAGAGAAGACGATGAATTAACGAACTATGAAAATTTGTGAGTATAGATTGGCATAGAAAGACTTTGAAAAGACGTGAATGGTATGGCATGTCTTAGGCTTGCAGTGAATTTGTTATGGCTGATGATGATAATGATGATATATATATATATATATATATATATATATATATATATATATATATATATATATATAAATATAAATGTATATATATATATTTGTATATATATACACACACACACACACACATATATATATATATATATATATATATATATATATATGTGTGTGTGTGTGCGTGTGTGTGTGTGTGTGTGTATGGAGTGTCTGAGCTATAGACGTGGTATGGGTATATTAGAAACAAAGCCTTTATTCACCCTCTTCCTATATTATTATTATTATTATTATTATTATTATTATTATTATTATTATTATTACTAGCCAAGCCATAACCCTAATTGGGAAAGCAAAATGCTACAAACCCAAATGCGGAAAGGAAATAGAATAGTAACGAATAAACTGTAAATGAAGAATAAAGTAAAAATTCATAATATATTACCATCAGTATAACAACGTTAAATAGATAAATCGT
>NC_090738.1:22813320-22818320 GCF_036898095.1 Palaemon carinicauda | reverse complement strand
CATGCCTAAATAGCATTTATGTATATATATACATATATATATGCATATATATATATATATATATATATATATGAATAATATTACAGTATTTTGTAGATGTTTTATTGTGAGAACAGGGAAACCGCTCCATACCAGTGGGAACGGAGGAGCCGTGCCATGTCGTATCAGCGGGAATGGGGGAGCCACCCTGTGCCAGCGGGAATAGGGGAGCCTACGCCGTGCCAGTGGGAACAGGGGAGCCGCACTGTGCCAGCAGGAACTGGTTAGCCGCGCTGTGCCAGCGGGAACGTGGGAGCCGCATTATTCCAGCGGAACAGCTGAGCTTGTGCCAGCGGGAACGGGGGAGCCGCATTATTCCAGCGGAACGGCTGAGCTTGTGCCAGCGGGAACGTGGGAGCCCCGCCATGCCAGCGGGAATGGGGAATTCCCACCGTTCCAGCAGGAACAGGGAAGCCCACCTTGCCAGCGAGAACGGGGGACCCTTGTTGTTCCAGCGGGAACGGGGGAGCCCCACCGTGCCAGCGGGAACGGGGGAGGCCTGCCGTAAAAGCAAGAACAGGTCGGGCTAGCGGGAACGGGGGGCCCCGCTGTACTAGTGGGAATGGGGGAGCCCCACTGTGCCAGCTGGAACGTCGGAGCCCCGCCATGCCAGTATAAACGGGGGAGCCCTGCCCTACCAGCAGGAATGGGGGAGCCCCGTCATGCCCGCAGGAATGGGGGAGCCCCGCCGTTCTAGTGGGAACAACGGGCCAGTGGAAACCGGGAAGACCCGCCGTCCCAGCGGGAGCAGGGCTGTGGCCACCAGCCCAGCGGGAACGGGGGGAGACCACGCTGGCCCAGTGGGAACCAGGGAAGACCCCGCTGGCCCAGCGGGAAGGGGCGAGCCCCGCCAGCCTAGCGGTAAGCGGGGAGCCCCGCAGAGCCAATAATATAGAGTTCCTGTATCTAGCTTAATTTTAATTTAGTACACATGAAGCCTTTTGGAAATTCCTAACAGGCTCCAGGATCCGAAATAGGCTTCAAAACTCTCCAAACTCCTGGTTTAACTCGTTGTCTGTCGTTATTAGTAGAAAGTTGAATGCTTTCCTGTCAGAGTTCCAAAAGGTCCTTAGTCTCTCTGTGAGGAGAAATATGGAATACCGGTGCATTCCCAAATCTGCTTCAAATTGTCATTTGACTTTAAGCAGAAATGTTAAAAAAGTAAAAATTATCATTTTGTTCGTTCTATTGATCACCCTAAATTTGCAGATTTTTATCACCAACTTGCCTTTGAGACCATTAAAAGCAAAAAGGATTTTAGTGATGCAGAAAATGCTTTGGTGAAAGTTAAGAGAATAGTTGAGTATGCGTTAAAAGAAAACCAAGATACCTCGTCAAGAAGGGATCTGTACCAACCGTGTTTCACACAATTGTACATAATTCCTTTTGTATATATTATGCTTGTATCTTCGCTCTTCCCTCGCACTAAAACGAACATGAAAATTCATGTCTGGTTTTTCCTCTGTAATATTGTCTGTCTTGTGAACTTGTTATGTCCTGTTGCCTTGAGGTTTTGTATATAAGGAGAATGTTCTACAATAATATAACTCAGTCGTTTCCAACCTGCCTTTGAGTTCACAACCTTACTCGGCACCGTCACAGATCAACGACAAGTGGAATCAGGAAGGATATCTCGAAGAGCAAAACAAGAATCTTGAAGACTAATAATTGATTTATTTGAAAAGATTCGGACAGAAAATACAGGGAGAAGAGGAGACAGAAAGGAGAATGGGAGAAAAGAAAGAAAGAATCAGAAAAGGAGGCATAATTATAAGTCGTTGATCGGTTTACGATAGGGGGGATTTGAAATGGGAAAGTAAAGTCCATAAGGTTGAAGATCCAAAAATAAAGATTGTGGAGAATAAGGCGAAAACTACACAGCAGTAGAGAATATTGAAGGATCATAAATAGATATAAAATTCTTCAATTTTATGTAATTCTTTTTATTTTCTCTCTGAAAGGAACGACTCCTAAGGAGAGTCACTCCCCAATTGGACGCCTTCCTGTTTGGACGCACTTATATGTAAAATAATTATCCATGACCGACACAGGAACGGGTTTGGAATCTGTTTTACTGCGCCCCGAATTTCCGAATTTGAGCTTCGGGCTCCAGTTTTGATCGTCATTTTGTGGAATCCTCATCATGATCTGTCCCTCTTCAGTGATTGCGTCATTCAACACGAGTAACAGCTTTTAAAAGATACAACCAACGCTCCTCGGTTCCCCTTACGGGCTGCCAACGCAAGAGCCTGTAGTCCTCCTTACATACAGGCGGGTCAGTATAAATCATCACCATAAGGAGAGGCAGTTAGAGAAACAAGAGACCTCTTACAGTAGTTATAAAAGCATATTTTAATTGCGAAGGGATTTCTGGCTCAATTGGGTTCCGTTGTCATGAAATGCCTTTGAGATGTTCGCCAAAGGAAAGTCGACCAAGAAACGCTCCGGCAAGAGGAGAGGAACTGGTCACCGAATACCCTGAGGTAAGAATCTGTTGCCGTCACCAGGACCCCTAAAAGATTGATAAGCAATCGGCATATCAAAAAGAAAGTTAGCTTACGGGAAGAGGTGGAAAAGAACAAATGATCCGGACAACTAAACATTCGACGAAAAGACGCACAAGATTGAAAGCGTAAATGAAAATGAGACACGAAGAGGAGAGGAGATGGGTGGGAGAAAATGAATTGACAAAATTCTCTTGGAATATAAAGGGTCCTATTAAGGGCAGGCCAGAGATTAAACAATGTTCAAATCCCAGTTGATAACTGAATTACCCGGGATACCGACACTCGCGCACACATGCATATATATATATATATATATATGTATGTGTGTGTATATATATATATATATATATATATATATATATATATATATATATATATGTGTGTGTGTGTGTATACATGTTTGCTGGGTATTATTTTCTTAGCTGTTGTTGTTTTATAATGTTCTATGCTAAATTGATTATTAAGGAAATGAAACATTAAAATGGATTTCATGTCATTAAATTTTGATATAGCTGACCATAACAGATATTAAGTAGAGTGATGAGAAACTTGATATTCCTTATTCCTGTCATCCTAATGCTAAACTAACTAGTTTAGCTTTTAAGTCCTATGAAATTAAGACACTAATGATGGCTATTGATGCTTATGGAGGTGTAGACACAAACGGTAATTTTCCTTCGTTTTTTATAAAGACCACTAATTTCTTAGCTCTTAAGTTGTCTGTTATTTTCTGAAAGTCAACAAATTATATAGGATACTTACATACATACATATATATATATATATATATATATATATACAAAATAGCCACGAAAGGAGAAATAAATAAACTTATTGGAGTTTATAATTTCGTCTTGTTAGTGACAAAAGTACTTACTCCAATAAAGTCTTTTCATTTTTCCTTTCGTGGCTATAATACTTAAATATTTTATGTTCATCACGTGCTAGCTTTTGTGATTTCTACACATACACGCACACACACACATATGTATGTATATATATATATATATATATATATATATGTGTGTGTGTGTGTGTGTGTTAAAACCCAGATTTCTTCGGTACTCTCAAAATATACATTATATTATCTATTTTGCTCTTTTCGCATGTTTCTTGATATATTACAATAGTCCCTGCAAATTTATGAAAGTCTGAATATTTTTGACCGCCCATAGAAGGCTTGATAAAGATTTATGTGAGCCGGAGTTGAGCGTACTGTGAAACGGGGGTTTTGTCTCCCCATGTGAGAAGAGTCCCGAGTTGGGTGTGGTCGCTATGTTCTTGACATAGCCCAAGACATAGGTTATCAGGAAATAGGAGTTGAAAAGAAAAACTTAGCAAAAAACATCCTGAAGGGTGGTTCTGGCACTCGGCCTATATGTCCCTGAAGAGGGAGAAGACTTTGCAGGGGTTATAAGAATAAAGATTTCAAGCAAACAATGAGAATGTTATGTAATATCTTGAGTCCGTAGACATTAATACTATATTTTATTAAAAGTTTCACTTAGAATAGAATTGATATTGATTATATCTGTAAATATTTGCTTATATAGAATATTTATTGTACGGAATTATATGTTCGAAATAAGGAAGGAAGTCTTGTATCAATCACTTCCAACCGAGTTTCTCCTGGAGTTCCAAAAGAAATCTTGAAGAACTCGTCCGGAGATTTAAGGCAGAATTAGAGAAGTAGAATTGAAAAAAAGTTTTTCAACTTGATATAATTAAATATTCTTTGAAATAGCAATTGGTAATCATTTAGAAAAATATTTGTTGTTTTTTTATTTTGAAAGTAATTCTAATTCCTAAAATAAGTGTTTAAAAATACAATGATGTCTAATTTCTTATAAATTTACATAATTGTATCAGAAATTTTGAATTGAAAAAAATACTCTGACATAAACGTTCCAAAATCATCTCCGTCTTCAGGGATATGAGATTATGAGTAAATAATACTTTCTTTTCTGCGTTTCATTCTACTTTGAGGCGTCAGTGACCCTGGCAGTTTGACGCCGTCTAGTGTCAATGACCTTTGTAGTCGGACGCTAAGCAACCTAATCGTTAACTATGATCAAATGGGTAAAACCTCTCTCTCTCTCTCTCTCTCTCTCTCTCTCTCTCTCTCTCTCTCTACCAAAATTAATGGAAAAACGGGGAGATAAACGAAGTTATTTTTTTTTTTTTTTAGTTAGCATGGGCCTAAATTAGTCAGTTTGGACTTGCTGTTCTGAAATACTAATTTCATCCTATGAACCTTCTTATAAGTGCCGATAATACATCTCTCTTTAGGCATTACTCTAATAAAACCCGTTTAATGTTGACTATTATTCAAATGATCATCACTTAATTTTGAATATATATAATTATTTTATCATCTTTCTTTTTTTTTCCTGTAGATAGAAAAATTGAGTAGAAATACAAAGCAGATAATCTATCATCAAGACCAGCTATAAA
>NC_090738.1:22785820-22808320 GCF_036898095.1 Palaemon carinicauda | reverse complement strand
GATTACCAAACAATTTTTCTTCACCCAAGGGGTTAACTACTCTACTGTAATTGTTCAGTGGCTACTTTCCTCTTGGTAAGGATAGAAGAGACTCTTTAGCTATGGTAAGCAGCTCTTCCAGGAGAAGGACACTCCAAAATCAAATCATTGTTCTCTAGTCTTGGGTAGTGCCATAGCCTCTGTACCATGGTCTTCCACTGTCTTGGGTTAGAGTTCTCTTGCTTAAGGGTACACTCGGGCACACTATTCTATCTCTTTTCTCTTCCTATTGTTTTGTTAAAGTTTTCATAGTTTATATAGGCAATATTTATTTAAATGTCATTGTTCTTATATGTTATTTTTACTTGTTTCCTTTCCTCACTGGGCTATTTTCCCTGTTGGGGCCCCTGGGCTTATAGCATCTTGCTTTTCCAACTGGGATTGTAGCTTAGCAAGTAATAATAATAATAATAATAGTAATAATGATAATCATCATCATCATCATCATCTGTACTAGCCTCATTGCTAGTACAGTTGTAACGTCTTCCCCTAGCATTCGCATGGTAGCAGATCGATCCCCGCCCGGGACCGTGAGTTTAAACCGTTTACTGGGGAGGCCACTGCTAAGGTTAGGCACCTCAGTGGAGGTTAGGCTTGCCGGCTGACGTTCTGGTTATCACACCTACTGGAACCAAACCCAGACACCTTTAACCTTAAATTGAAGATACAAGCATCTAACTCCATAATAATGACAGGAGAGAGAGAGAGAGAGAGAGAGAGAGAGAGAGAGAGAGAGAGAGAGAGAGAGACTTTTTGGTAATAAGTGTGGTTCCTTTTGTAGTGATCGTAATGGTGTCATTGTTATTATTACTAGCTAAGCTACAACCCTAGTTGGAAAACCAGGATGCTATAAGCTACAATTGCAAGGGCCCCATCAAAAATAGCCCAGTGAGGAAAGAAAATTATGAAATAAATAAACTAATAGAGAAGCAATGAACAGTCGCATCATTAAAATATATCTTTCATAAATAAATTATAAGAATATTTATGTCAGCCTGTTCAATATAAAAATAAAAAATATTCATGGCAAGTTTGAACTTTTGAAGTTCTGCCAGTTTAACTACCTGATTGGGAAGATCGTTTTGAGCCTTATAATGGAGAAGGCTTGACTATTAGGATTAACTGCATGCTTAGTATTACCAACAGAATGGTACTGTCCGGGAAGATCTGAATGCAAAGGATAGTCAGAATTATAAAAAAATCTTATGCAACATGCATAACGAACTAATTGAAAGACGGTGTCAGAAATTAATATCTAGATCAAGAATAAGAAATTCAATAAACCACACATTTCAGTCTAACAAATTAAGATGAGAATCAGCAGCTGAACACCAGACAGGAGAACAATACTCGAAACTACAAGATAGAATAAAAGAATTAAATAAGTTATTCAGAATATATTGATTACCAAAGATCTTAAAAGACTCATCAAGCCAATTATTCGTGCAACAGAAGAAAAATTAGAGAATGTGTTTCGCGAAGGTGAATTTTCTATCAAGAATCACACATAAAATATTAAGCCACAAAGAGTAAAAAGAACATTATCAGTGCGAAGATCTGGATGTTGAGGAGTCACTGTCCTCGACCTACTAATAATCATACTTTGAGTTTTGCTGGGGTTCAACATCAAGCCCTATAATTTGCACCATGCACTAACTTTAGCTAGATCTCTATTAAGGGATTCAGCAACCCAGATCTACATTCAGAAGATGGAATTGAAGCAAAATGAGTAGCATCGTCTACATATGCAACAAGCTTGTTTTCTAGGTTAAACCATAGGTCATGTGTATATAGTACATAGTAATGCACCAAGGATACTACTCTGAGGAACACCTATTATCACATTCCTATAATTACTATGATTCCCATCAACAACAACTCTTTGCAATCTATTACTTAGGAATTCAGTAAAGATGCTAAGAAAAGATCCACTCACTCCTAACTGTTTGGTAGAGAGGGATAAAATGGAGGCCATCTTAATTAGATTATGATGTCCTTTCATTTTTCGTAGAGATAGACGGAGATAGAATCTTGTTAGACAATTATAAGAACAGAGTAATAAATCCTTTTGATATTCATGAGAGAGAGAGAGAGAGAGAGAGAGAGAGAGAGAGAGAGAGATATTGACCATTTCTTCTGGTTATCATCAAACAGGGAGAACAGTTTTCCGACATAATCCCTTATGCTAAAACAAAAAACCATCATCTCTTAATAAAGCATTGTTTCCCCAAAAGAGCAAGAAATAATCCTTAATAAAAATAGGAAGGGGGAACGAGGGAGGGGTAAAGCAATGAGCAAAGACTAGTCGGGGGATACGATTCCCGGTAGAAATTCCCTCTGCAGGTTATTTTCCTCAGGGGGACAGGATTATTAGCTGTGTCGTTTTCGTAATGAAGCCAGGAGGCGTCCTTACGACCTGGCCTCTCGTTTTTCCTCCTTTGCCTTTTTATTGCTTTTTTTTTTTATCATTGGTCACGTTTCTTCTTAGTTTTATTTCTGATTTGTTTGTTTACTTGGCTTCATCGTTGCTGACGTAAGCTTTTATTTTTATTTTTTTAATTGTTTGTTTACTTGGATATCATTCCATGAGCTTTTTTGTATACATGTCAAAGAAGGTGAAGTCTAAACTCTATTTACTATCTTGCGGTTAGGAATTGCCATTTATCCTGAGAGAGAGAGAGAGAGAGAGAGAGAGAGAGAGAGAGAGAGAGAGAGAGACTTGTTTGATAATGATGTGGTTCCTTGTCAATTCATCGTAATGGTACTGTACAAGGGTTTCGTCCTTGCCAAATGGATTTTCTGGTGGGTTTTACCTCCTTCCATTTTCGAGGAAATAACTCCAGGCTTGGCTCCCACGACCCTCGTCGCCTTTATTTCTCATGGATTCATTCCAGTAAAACTATCTTCTACTCCTGTATCATTACACACGCCAGAGGGCCTATAAGACAGAGCCCCCATATTTTATGAACAAGGAAAGAAAAATTGAACTTATTGAAATGATCCAGGAATTAAACTTACGGCCTTGGCCTTTTCCGCCGCCCCATATGTTGCTCCTTTTTGTAATCAAATAGGCCTTTTCCTTCTTCCCTTGTTCCAACCACCTGGAGATTGCTATCTGTTCACATGAAAAAGATCTTTTACCTCTTCATCATATAATAGAATTTAATAGCAGTTCATTTTATAGATTATTGTAACATACAAAATCCCCTTGGGACCGAGGAAAGCAAAGTGAAACATTTTAATGCTCCAGACATTACATACTTGCTGTAAGGGCTGCTTTAAGCTTGCTGCACACTGAGCCCGATCGGACGCGCCTGAACAGAACCGAAACGTCCGATAGAAATCGAAAGTATGTATTCTTACCTGACTGCGCACACTGGGCCAGAACAGAATGGAACCGACGCGCCAGAAAAGAACGGAACCGACGCAGTATTCTTTGAAAGATATTTTTTCTGAAGCGTCGGTGGCGTCTGACAGGCTGTGCATGCACAGAACGACTGCAGCGGTTGTTTTGGAGAGAGTTGCTGAGGAATTCGGAGGTTAGTGTGATAGCAACCAATATTTTTCTGATGTCGGAAATTTGACGAATGTATTTTAATAAAAATGATGTAAACATATGATTTGATACAAAGCTTTAAGCTTGCCGCACACTGAGCCGGAACGGAACCGCCGCCACAGCCACCGAAGCCCGGAACAGAATAGAAACGACGTCCAGCGCGCACACTGAGCAAGCTTGCCGCACACTGAGCCGGAACGGAACCGCCGCCACAGCCACCGAAGCCCGGAACAGAACAGAAACGACGTCCAGCGCGCACACTGAGCAAGCTTGCCGCACACTGAGCCGGAACGGAACCGCCGCCAAAGCCACCGAAGCATCGGAACACAACAGAAACGATGTCCAGCGTCCACACTGAGCCAGAAGCCACAGAACGGAACCGACACAGAATTTTATATAAACGAAGGAAGTTTTCCTTAATCATAACTGAGTTTTTATTTAATTGATGTTACAATAATTAGATATTCTGTATATCATTCATTTATCGAATCCGTAAGCCAGATGTTTATGTTTTCAAAAAAAAAAAAATAATAATAATAATAATTAATAATCACTCCAAAATTCTTTGTAATAAATCATATGTTCACATCATTGTTATTCAAGTACATTCGTCAAATTTCTGACATCAGCAAAAAAGAAAAAAAATAATGATAATAATAATACTAAACAATAATAATAAATAATAATCACTCCTAAAATCTTTGTATTAAATCATATGTTTACATCATTGCTATTAAAATACATTCGTCAAATTTCTGACATCAGAAAAATATTGGTTGCTATCACACTAACCTCCGAATTCCTCAGCAACTCTCTCCAAAACAACCGCTGCAGTCGTTCTGTGCATGCGTAGCCTGTCAGACGCCACCGACGCTTCAGAAAAAAATATCTTTCAAAGAATACTGTGTCGGTTCTGTTCTTTTCTGGCGCGTCGGTTCCGTTTTGTTCTGGCCCAGTGTGCGCAGTCAGGTAAGAATACATACTTTCGATTTCTATCGGACGTTTCGGTTCTGTTCGGGCGCGTCCGTTCTGGCTCAGTGTGCGGCAAGCTTTACTGGTCCTATACGGCAGGAGAACCCTACTCTCTACGGGATCTTTGCATTCATTTTATCGTATATATTCCCAGGCATTCAACATTTCACACCGCATATAGCACGTTTACTGTGTCAAACCACATTATCGAAGCACTTCAAAAATAAGAAAGATGTCAGTTTCTGCTTTAAACCCTCAATATCTTCAGTCTTTCGGATGTCTAGTCGGAGCTCATTAAACCATCATATTTATCCACAATGCCAAAGGTTTCCTCTTTTTTAATATATATTAGCTATCTTCTGCTTCATTTACTCCAACTTTATGACAGCATTTGTTGGGTGCTAATCAAATAGCAGTGCATCGTTACCAATGACGACATGTAAAATTCCTCAGTAGATAATGAATATCGAATGATAATTGATGAGGATGAAGAACCTTGTGCTTGCCTTGCGAAATTATTGATATAAGATGAAGGCCTAATGTCACATGGTAAGGAGGAACCTCGATGACCTTACAGACGCCACAGTTTTGCTTGGTACTACCGAAGATCTTCCTTTATATCATTAGGCCACCAATTTCCGTTGAATTATCTCTCTGCCTTGTCAAATAAAGAGAATCTTCATTTTTCCTTTGAATTTCAGCTTCGTGATTTTCGATTAGAAAATCAATGTTATTCCAACAGATCTTTCATTTCATCGTTACTAACTATAAAGGCAGTAGTTTCATCATTCAGTTCTCTATCTGTCTCCTTTTTTTAAATAAGCAAATTCTTAATTTCTTAAAGAGAAAACTGAATGATGAAAATGCTGCCCTAATGATCGATGATGATGGAATGGAAGATCTCTAGGAAGAACATTAAACTTCTAATGGAATAACATGAGGCAGAAATAGAATGAAAAGTAAAACTACGAATATTTTTATTCAAAAAGGTAGAGAGAAAACTGAATGATGTTATTACTGCCCTAATGATTGATAACGATGGAATGAAAGATTATTTAGAAAAGGAATTTTGAAATCGAGAACAAAGAGGCAAAAATAAAAATTAAGAATTTCCATATTTTAAAAAGATATTAAGAGAACTAAATTATGTAATTGCTTCCATGATTATTGACAGTGCCTCACTGTAACAGGTAATACTACCATCATCATTTTCTTCATTTTGCAGCTGACACCAAATCTGTGTCGGCTTACCTCACTTCCTTGGAATCTTTCCTCCACTCTTGAGGAACCTCCTTTCTCAGGTTACTGTATCCCCTCTTTCACTTTTTCCTCAAAAGGAAATGACACATGGAGGGCATGGCTTTATGACCCAAACTGTACTCGAAACTAATACTCCCTATTGTATTGGAGAAATTTCTTTCTAAGGTTGAATTTTCTGTGCCTGTTTAAGACATACAAAATCTACGAAACTACTAAAATACGAGGATTCCTGTAGGAAACATGCTGAAATCACTAAGTCAATCCATTTTAAGGAAAATAATACACACACACACATACAGTATATATATACTGTATATATATATATATATATATATATATATATATATATATATATATATATATATATAATATATATATATATATATCATCTCCTACATCTATTGACGCACAGGGCCTCGGATAGATTTCGCCAGACGTCTCTAGAGCTTTTAATTCAATACTTCTCCATTCAGTATCTCCTACTTCACGCTTCATAGTCTTCAGCCATGTAGGCCTGGATTTTCCAACTCTTCTAGTGCCTCGTGGAGCCCAATTAAACGTTTAGTGAACTAATCTCTCTTGGGCAGTGCGAAGAGCATGCCCAAACCATCTCCATCTACCCCTCACCATGATCTCATCCCCATGTGGCAGTCAAGTAATATTCCTTATAATTTAATTTTTAATCCTGTCCTGCCATTTAACTACCAATATTCTTATGAGGGCTTTGTTCTCAAATCTATTGAATCTATTGGCTATTGTTCCCTTGTCATGTATGAGTCATGTTCATACAGTGAAACCGATCTCACTAAACTAATATAGTCTGATTTTTTGTATCTAATTTCAGGCGATTTGATTTCCAAATTTTACTTAACCTAGCCTTTGTCTGATTGACTCTTTTCAATCTTTCATTAAACTTCAGTTCTAAAGCCCCGGTATTAGAGATCATAATTCCTAAATATTTTAATGATTCTACCTCATTAATCCTTTCTCCTACCAATGATATTTCATCTTCCATTGCATACTCCGATCTCATGATCTCTGTCTTTCTTCTATTTATCTCGAGCCCAACTTCTTGTGGTATTTCATGCATTCTGGTAAGCAAGCATTGCAAATCCTGTGGTGTTCTGCTTATAATGACAGCATCATCAGTATACTCTACTGTAGGTCTGCTGATTTCCTATTACCAACCTAGTCCAATCCTTCTCCACCATCTCCGACTTTTCTACGCATTACAAAATCCATGAGTAGGATAAACGACATAGGTGACATAGGTGGAAACATAGGTGTGTGTGTGTGTGTGTGTGTGTGTGTGTGTGGTGTGTGTGTATGATTGTGTGTGTCTTTTGATACATCTCTATGGTATAATGAAGGTGATTGCCTTAGTGGCGTCAATATGTTCCATATAATAATCTTGGTATTTTCTCAGCTTCACATTCTCCGACATAAGCCTTTGGTTAAAGAAACGATGACCATTCTTTTTCTTTTTCATGTATTCGGTTCACTACAGCACATTTTCGAAACAAACAATGGGAGACGAGAGAGTAGGAAGAGTAGGAGGAGGATAGGGAGGAGAAAGGGGTTACTGCTTGAAGGGAGAATCCTTTTCCGTGTTAGTGATGCATAGTCATCATAAATAGCCACGTGTTGCAGACTGATTGATAAGCTATCATTGTGGAGATGTGTTGATTTCTAGTCTGAGAATTGTTTCCTGAATTCTAAAGGAATATGTACAGTAGCCCTGCTCGTTTGGTAGAGTCTACAGCTGGCATTGTTTCGGCTCAGAGGCATAAGTTCGAATCCTTGCCCAACCATGTACAGTATATGTATATATATATATATATATATATATATATATATATATATATATATATATAGTGTGTGTACGTATGTCCATGTATGTGATACATACATATAAGCCTATATACAGATATATGTAAATACGTGCAAATATATAGGCTACATGCCAACACAATAAAAAAAAATATTGTTTCTGCCTACATTATATTTTGGTTCATACTTTTGAAGTGTTGAATCGTGAATGAGGATACTTTCGTAGAAAGCTCATCAGGGACCGTCAAACCCCCTTACACACACTGCACCCATCACTTTTTTTTCAAAAAAATCTTGTATAACCGTTAAGAGATCGTTTTAAATACTGAAATGATCAGCTTTGATTATAATAATTTTGACGTAATCCATATAATTTGATCTTCATTCGAAAATATTTTACATGTTTGCTTCTTGTACAGTACAAAGGAATAAAAGAGAAACCTTCTTGATTTTAGCTTGATGCTCTTTCATTTAATTTTTTTGCAGAGAGAGAGAGAGAGAGAGAGGAGAGAGAGAGAGAGAGAGAGAGAGAGAGAGAGAGAGAGAGAGAGAGAGAGAGCATTCCTTTCGATACTCATCAGACAAGGATGAGTCGTTTCATATGATTCCTCAGTCAAAAAAAAAATACTTCTATCTATTAAGCATATGTTTTCCAAAATGGTAAGAAATGCCCCCATGGAGATGGACAAGGCATTCTGACATCGAGTTTTGATTAGTTTCTTCAATTTTTACCATTTTCGTAGCCATTAGAGACACTTGTCCCATTTTTATAATTTTGCTTTCTTTTTATAATTTTCTTTTTTATGCTTACTTCTCCTGTAACTTTTTAAAGATATTCCGTTATTTATGAATTAATAAGGTGTACAGTACTGTTTTATGTGGTAAACATTGATCAGTTCGGGTGTATCATTACCTTCTTTATATGACTTTCTAATATTCTTGCCATTTTGTTTTGCATTAAGAAGTCAGGGTCTCAACCCCATTGCCTATCGAGAACCATCGTTGATATATTCTTTATGAAAATTATCCTTGTAAAAGTTGCCAAATTTTCAGCATTTTCTAGGTTTTTTATAAACAAATTATTTTTGCTAATAACTAAAAGTGTCATGATCATTTTCTTCATATGTAGTAAGTCATTTCATTGCTGATGACACATCATCATCATGATCATCATCACCAATTTAATCTTTTGATGAAGGAATTTTATCCCAAATGACATATTATAATCATCACTCACCTTTAACATGAATTTTTTTCTATATACTATATCCTCACTCCCCATCGATAATGGACTTGGTAATTATCATCCTTCAATGATCCCATGATTGGTTCCCCCAGAGCCTCATCATCATTACCTACTTGACAAAGCACTGCTGCCAAAAGAGAACTTCGGAAGCCACGAATTCTCCCCATTTCTTCCAAGAGTGTTTAATGAACGAGAATCAATCGATCGTTCATTTCCTTTTTCCTTTTTGAAATGTGTGAAGGAAAATGTGGCAAAGACTTACGGGTTGGCACTTGAAAATCATGGAAAATTGTGACAAAGACCTATGGGTTGGCACTGAAAGTCATGGAAAATGGGACAAAGGCCTAAACGTTGGCACTGAAAGTCATGGAAAAGGGGACGAAGACCTAAAGGTTGACACTTAAAGTCATGGAAAATGGGACCAAGACCTAAAGGTTGGCACTGAAAGTCATGGAAAATGGGACAAAGGCCTAAACGTTGGCACTGAAAGTCATGAAAAGGGCAAAGAATAAATGTAGTTAAGGACATACAGTATAGTCCAGACCAGCTCTGAATTCAAGTACAAAATGCCCAGCTCTGAACTCTGCCCTGAAAGGGAAAACCTGATGTGTTAAGTTTAGCAACAGTAGTTTCGCGCACTCAATTGCTTTTAAGCCAAGATTGTATTTGTCACTATCCGTTATCCCTATCCTTGTTTAAAAGAAGCACCGCGTAATGAATCATTATTGCATATTCATTCTCATTAAATCGTTGGGGGAAAATATGAAATTAGAGATATAATTAGCATCTTTAATGGGACGACGACGCATGAAACTATTTTGATCGACGTCCGAATCATATTTCTCTGATTTCTGACGTGGGACGTCAAGTTATTGTTTTTGTATTTTTTTTTACCGGTTACCCAATTGATGTTAAAAAAGGACAAAATAGTAAAGAAATACTGATTTACTAATAGTTACCGGACCTGGTCCTAGATGGCTAACTATTTTACTTTTCCAACTCGAACATACTCATATTTATTATTTCACCTAGAATATATGGGGGTGACTACAGTGTTAGAAAATTGAATAAGGATATATATATATATATATATATACAGTATATATATATATATATACATATATACATATATATATATATATATATATATATATATATATATATATGTGTGTGTGTGTGTATACATATATAAATATATTTATAGTTATTTATATTTATATTCATTTATAGCTCGATAGTTTCTTGTAGTGTCTGCAGCCTCACCATCCTAGTGAGCTAAGGATGGGGGTTTCGGGGGAGCATATAGGCCTACCTGCCGAGGCATCAGCAGCCATTATCTGGCCTTCGCTGGTCCTAGCTTGGATGGGCGCTGATCATATGGAATAAAGTTGGTCACTAGGTCATTGTCATTGTCCCTTGCCTCTGCCATTCATCGACGACCTGTAAAAGATTTTTAATATAACGAAGAATTTATCTCCCCAAAGATAAACCAGATTAGAAAGTTATTTTGAATTGTGCCCTAGATTAAAAGCCACAATATGCATGTAAAAATTATATTCGATTTATGTCACATGAACTGCAATCTATCCAAACGAAATTCAAAATTAAGAAACATGAGCCACAAATTGTATTATCTACAGTATCCAGCAACACGTAGTCTAAATTTATGACCCATAATGAAATAAATTGCATCCCCTCCATAGGGTGGATAATGCCGTCAGTGAACCTCTCGGGGTGCACTGTAGGCATTATTTAAGGGTCTATATCTATCTAGTTTACCTCCGTTTCTTCTTCCTTTCTTTCATCTTGCTGTCCAACCTCTTCTAACTTTTTCTTAAAGCGTAACGCTGAATGACACCCAAGGCCCCAGCCCAGGACTGTATAGACCAGATTTACAAATCTAATCCAAACTATACATAAGCATCAAATTTTTAAAGCATCGACCCATCGATAGCTTGGCAAGAGCGTTAAAAAAAGAACCGAATTCCCCAATAGTTCTTTTTTCCCCAGAATGTTGTTACAACCTTTGGGAATGGGTATCCCGTCGTAAAATTTACGAGCCATCGTAACTTTTAATGGAGACGTTTCTTGGATTTATGAATGTATGAAGGAAGCATTAATTCGGGGATACTCGTTTCAAATGCCTTTTGGGTGTTCGGGCCGAGTGGCCTCGCCATAGTCAGATGTATGGGAGGGAAGGGTATCTCTCTCTCTCTCTCTCTCTCTCTCTCTCTCTCTCTCTCTCTCTCTCTCTCTCTCTCTCTCTCTCTCTCTCTCTCTCTCTCTCTCTTCAATTTGTTAAGTAGTTTGACTTTTCACTCTTATTCTTTTTTTCTTCTTTATTTATTTAGTCTCTGTTATTTCATTATTGATTTCTTTATTTTTTACCAATGTTTTTTTTTTATTCAGTTTCTTTCATTCTTCAAAATTTGAATCGCTCGCTGCAGATTACAGTATATCTTTCGGCCTTCCAAGAATGGTTGGTTCCCCTGTGAATCTTACGGAAGTGATATGCTTCTCCTAATCGTATACTTGAACCCATGATATAATCGATTTTTATAAATGATGCCTTTATTTTCAAGATATTTCAACAATATTAATCATAATTCATTATGAATCCCGTTGTATACAATTCCCTATGTATTGTTCCGTTTCATTGTGTTTATGATATGATAATACTACTACTACTGCTAATAATAATAATAATAATAATAATAATAATAATAACAATAATGATATTAATAATAATAATAATAATAATAATAATAATAATAATAATAATATAAAGTAACATTAGTTCGTAAGTATTCTGAAAATAAGAAAATAAAAACGAATAGTTGATAATAGTGACTTGTTCAATTCATGGTTATTATATTGTGAGAACGAAATGCCAAACTCCGTGGGATTCCCTTGATTCTCTTGAACTTCATTTTCTTGATTTTCTTTGACTTTTTGGGGACACTTTTTGTCTGTGATTTTTCAACATTTCTTTCTACAATTTTTAACATTTCTTTCTGTGATCTTTTAACATTTCTTCCTACAATTTTTAACATTTCTTCCTACAATTTTTAACAATTCTTCCTGTGATCTTTTAACATTTCTTTCTGCAATTTTTAACATTTCTTCCTACAATTTTTAACATTTCTTTCTACAATTTTTAACATTTCTTTCTGCAATTTCTAACATTTCTTTCTACAATTTTTAACATTTCTTCCTGTGATCTTTTAACATTTCTTTCTGCAATTTATAACATTTTTTCCTCTATTTTTTTTTTTTAATAAATCTATCTGAGATTTTTTAGCAATTACCCTTTTAATTTTTTTAACAGTTTATTCTGTAATTTATGAGAGGTCCCTGAGATTTTCTAACAATTCATCGTAAGACCTGTTAAAATTTTATCCAGTGTCTGTCTGTCTGTCTGTCTTTTTTTTTTTTTTTTTTTTTTTTTTTTTTGAGGGACTCATCCTGACACTTTTACAATTATTTTCATGAACTTTTAAAAATTTTTTTCCTGTGTTGTGCTAACACTTCATTTGGGGTATATTTTAACAAATCCCCGTGAAATTTTTAACGAAATTTCTTTTGTGATTTTTTTACAATTCATCCTGTTATTTTATTAAATTTTATCATGTGGGTTTTTAACAATTCATCGAGGGAATTTTGTACTGTTTATCCTGCGATATTTTAACAATTTCTCCTGAAGTTTATCTTTTTAACAATATTCCTGTAATTTTCAGCTCCCGATCCCTTAACAATTCAACTTTTTTTTTTCAACATTTAAGCCTGGGATTTTTTAACAATTTATTATTTGATTTTTAGCAATGCTTGTTTTGATTTTTAAGCCTGGATTTTTCAACATTTCGTTCTGTGATTTTAAAATAGTCGTTTAATTTTTTAAACTTTCATCCGGTGATTTTTAAGCAATTCAACCTGTCAATTTTTAATAGTTCTTACCATGAACTTTTAATAATTCCCCCTGTTCTTTTTCATAGTTGATCACGCAACTTATTTGTGGAGTGAATGATTGTGTTTGGTTATTGCCGCATGATATAAGTTTTACATAAAAACTATCGTATTGGTGTTTTATGAAATGGCGTGAATTGTGTTTTTGTAACTTTTTGTGGGAAAGTTAATTCCGAAGTTTATAGCTCGTGTAAAATTTATGTACCCTTTTGTCATCAAATGATTTGAATCGTTGATTTAATAAAGGGGGAGGGGTGGAGTCTAAGACATAAGCTCAAAAACATCCTTTTTTTTTTCTCAAGAAAATTATAATATTTTATTTTAATTTCAACAAAAGCTGTCGCCTTTTATATAAAAGTTGAGATAAATTCTTATCTTCCACTGTTTGTATCTTTTAAACTCTACTTTTTTTTTATTTGATTTCCTTTAATTAATCAAGAAACATTCTTATATTTAACATTTGCATTACAGTAGATATTACTTTTCAGTAATATTACCATTGATGTTTCTGAGGTTGTTATTATTGTGGGGGTTGTTATCATCCTCAAGTAATTCAATTATTCGTACTGACAATTTCAATGCATAGAATGTTCATGTGCGACATGATTAGGAAATAAGTTGAGATAAATGAATAAAAGAATTATTACATAAATAAGCACGAATGTAAGGTAGAAAGATGGTATGCAAAATGAAATTAAACCCTAGATGCTGACAACTCCTCAGAGCTTAGATCTTGATGTTTCTAGACGCAAGTAGCACGCACTAACTCTAGAAATCAGTCATTCTAGATGCCACTAATAGATATCGCTAATAAAAAAAAAAAAATTCCATTCTAGAGTGCGCAGATTCTGAAATGCACTCGTCCAACAGTGAACTGATTCTAGTATGCACTCATTAGAGCGCATTCATCTTGGAGTGAATCAATTCTAGAGTCAACAATCCTGAAACGCAATAATTCTAGAGTCTACTTTTCTTGAAGCTCACCTCCCATATGTAATCATCCCTATATAATAAAGAGCAAGTATGTCTATATGTTGTATGTATGTATATATGTATATATATATATGAATATATATATGTATGTATATATATATATATATATATATATATGTATATATATATATATATATATATATATATAGTATATATATATACATACATATATATATTCATATATATATATATATATATGAATATATATATGTATGTATGTATATATATATATATATATATATATATATATATATATATATATATATATACATATATATATATATATATATATATATATATATATATATATATATATATCTCATCATCATCATCATCTCCTCCTACGCCTATTGACGCAAAATGCCTCGGTTAGATTTCGCCAGTCGTCTCTATCTTGAGCTCTTAATTCAATACTTCTCCATTCATCATCTATTTCGCGCTTCATAGTCCTCAGCCATGTAGGCCTGGGTCTTCCAACTCTTCTAGTGCCTTGTGGAGCCTAGCTTAACGTTTGGTGAACTAATCTCTCTTGGAGAGTGCGAAGAGCATGGCCGAACCATCTCATCTACTCTTTGTGATCTCATCCACATATGGCACTTGAGTAATCTCTCTTATAGTTTCATTTCTAATCCTGTCCTGCCATTTATCCTTCTGGTGGTTTTGTTCTCAAATCTACTAAATCTATTGGAGATTGTTTCATTGTCACACCATGACTCATGTACATATAGTAACACCTATCTCACTAAACTGGTTTTTTTATGTAATTTCAGGCGACTTGATTTCCAAATTCTACTTAACCTAGCCATTGTCTGATTTGCTTTTTTTCAATCGTTCATTAAACTCTAATTCTGAAGACCCTGTATTGGAGATCATAGTTTTCAGATACTTGAATGATTCTACCGTATTAATCCTTCTAATGATATTTCATTTTCCATTGCATACTCTGTTCTCATCATCTCCGTCTTTCTTCTATTTATCATTAGCCCAACCTCGTGTGATTTTATATGTATTCTGGTACGCAAGCATTGCAGATCCTGTGGTGATCTGCTAACAAGGACAGCATTATCAGTCTACTCTAGGTCTGCTAAATTTCTCTCACTAATCCAGTCCAATCCTTCTCCTCAATCTCTGACTGTTCTACGCATTACAAAATCCATGAGGAGGATAAACAACATAGGTGACAACACATTTCCTTGGAGTACTCCGCTGTTCACTGGAAATTCATTTGATAAGACTCCATCAACATTAACTTTGCACTTGCTATGCTCATGAGCAGACTTAATCAAATTTACATATTTAAAAAGAATTCCATAATAACACAGGACTCTCCACAAAATTGGCATGTGCACACGATCAAAGGCTTTTTCATAGTCCACAAATGCCATTAAAAGGGGATTTCTATATTCTGCGCATTGGTGTTCAACATGTCTTAAAATCAAAATTTGGTTAGTCCAATTTCTACCTTTTTAAATCCTGCTTGTTCATCACTCAGATTTTTATCAATCCTTTTCTCCAATCTCTAGAATAAGCATACTATCTATTTTCATAAGAGCTGACGTAAGTGTTATGCTTATGTAATTATTACAATCAGTCAGGTCTCCTTAATTTGCTATTTTCACCAACACTCCTAACTCATCGGGCTTTGCCTATTCATACCACATTCTACGAAATGATCTTGTAAGTAGTCTGGGAGTCACTTCATTTTCGGCCAGTATCATCTCGGTAGTTATTCCATCGCGTATATATATATATATATATATATATATATATATATATGTGTGTGTGTGTGTGTGTGTGTGTGTGTGTGTATGTGTTGTTACAGTCAATATGTAAATCCAGACAGTTTTTAAAGTGACTAATCATTTCAGGTAATATGTGAATTGCCTGGTTCACCCAGTCAATTTACAAAAAAGCTAAAAATTTCAGACAATTTATAAAGTGGCTAGAATTGTAAGTTATTTTCTTGATATATTCGTGATGCCAGCGTACATTTGATATACTGTATATTCAAAATATACATAATCAAAAATTGAGAGATTACTCAAAAGTGTCACTATTTGTAAATTGCATATTTTCTGGACACTTTTGAGTAATTAATTCAATTTTAATTAAGTATATTTTGAATATACAGTATATCAACTTTACGCTGGCATCACGAATATATCAAGAAAATAACTTACAATTCTAGCCACTTTATAAATTGTCTGCAATTTTTAGCTAATTTGTAAATTGACTGGGTGAACCAGGCAATTCACACATTGCCTGAAAATTTCAGCCACTTTACAAACTGTCTGGGTTTTGATATTGACTGTAACATATATTTATATATATATATATATATATATGTATATGTATATGTATATATATACAGTATATATATATATATATATATATATACAGTGGAGCCTCTACATACGAACGTATCTACATCCGAATTTTCCAACATCCGAAGTAAAATTCGAGCAATTTTTCTACTCTACACCCGAATTTTATTTCGACACACGAAGTAAGCAATTTTTGTTGTACCGGTTGTATCCGAATTTTTCGAGACGCGAAGTACAATTCGAACACGTTCCTACTCTACACACGAATTTTTTTTCGACACCCGAAGTAAACAATACCCGTACGCGTAGGTGGTACTCATAGCGCCGGATGTATTTTTTTATTTCCGCCGATAGAAGGCAGCATTTCTACCTCGGAGGGACCCGCAATTAGCATGGCTTGGGACATTCCTCTGTTCTCGTGGGCTTCGTGTGGTTGTGCCCTGTGTGTTCTGCTATTAACTGTGTTTTAATCGGGATTTTTTACGTTCATCCTTTTACGGTATTTTACGTAAATCATGGGTCCTAAAAGGCTTAGTTTTGCAGGTGGTAGTGGTGAGAAAAGGAATAAGGAAATGCTTTCTTTAGAAGTAAAGCAAGGAATTATTGAAAAGCATGAGTGAGTGAACTTGCAAAAGAACATCACGACGAACTTACTACAGAGGAGCTCAAGGAACTCCATGCTATGTCTGAGCACATGAGTGATGACAAGGAAGGGATCGAGGAGGTAGAACATGTGTTAGGTTTGGCGCAAATAAAAGAGGCGTTAGGAAAATACCATCCAAAGAAATTGCAGGTTTGTCATGTAGTTGCGCAGTTTGATGATGTTTCCCTATTTTTTTCGAAACATTCTGAAAAGCTGTACCAAGCAACTTTCTATCGATAGCTTCTTTAAAAAAACTACAAAGCGAACTCGTGATGAAGAGGATGGAAGTGGTTCAAAGAAAACGGCAAAGAGTGAAGAGAAAAAAATTCAATCAATTTTAAGTGGAGAGAGTGAAAGTGATTAAAATTAATCATCAAAAAGAAAAAAAGAAAATTTAAAAAAAAATATAAAATATGAAAATAAAAAAAAATAAATAAGCTAAGTTAGGTTAAAGTTCACTCAGTGTAAGTTGAAATAAGTTACGGTAGTGTACGTTTATCGTAGTCAACCTCTCTACCTCCTCGCTGTCCGTCCGTCTCCTCTCTGCGTAGCAAGACCAACAACACCTGCGCTGGACTTTCTAAGGTAAAGTGACGCTAAAAACCCGTTTCTTATTCATCATTTTTTGATAATTATTCTTTTTTACATGTCTATTATCTAATTTAGAGTGCATATTGTCATGTGTAATTATGTGTAGTAATTTATTAAGGAGTTATCATAGGTTTTTGGGCTCAACCACGGATTAATGCTATTTCAATGTATTCTTATGGGAAAATTCGTTTCGACATCCGAACATTTTCTACATCCGAAGTCGGCTGTGGAACGGATTAAATTTGTATGTAGAGGTACCACTGTATACATATATGTATATATATATATATATATATATACATATATACGTGTATATATATATATATATATATATGTATATATCTTCGGTCGCATCTGGCGGCATTTCCAGACGTATAACAACTCTGGTAGCGGGGAGGGAGCGTAATCATACCCATGGTGAGAGGAGTTGTAGATAGAAAAGGGGAAGAAGGGGAAGGGTGTGAGAATGGTTGAATAGTCTAAATACTTATCCGTTATTTCTGACGGGTCGCGTACACTAGTTTATTATAAACTGCATTCAATTTGAAACGTATTAATTCTAGATACCCTGAATACATAGATCCCTTTTGGCTGCTGACAGCAGTGTGTTATTATTAGTACTGGTAGACTGGTTAGTCGTGTTCACTCGTTAACTTAAAAGAACATTGTTAATTTAGTTATCAATGGACTACTGATAATTAATTTGTTAATATAATATTGATTGCTGTACAGTCACGTTCATAAGTGATGATACTGTGTACTTTTATTTTCTGACAAATTGTCAACCTAAAAAGCAACATCTGGCAACTACAACAGCACAGGCAGTAAGTTCCCGTGAAGTGGCTGATGAAAAACGGGATCCGAGTCCAAGTAAATCTGAAGTATCTTAACTACATAAATCATTACATTTGGAGCTTTGTACGTCTCATCTGTGTACCATAAGAACTGAATTCATGAAGGCTCGCTTAAAGTTGAATTACCATTGGCCGTATATGGTTGGAACAATGAAGACTAAAAAGGCTACTCGCCAATTTTATCCTACACCTGGTATATGAGGCAGGTAATTGATGAATATAGGGAAATAAATATCGATTGAAATGTACTTCGACACCGTGTCTTAAAAAACAAGGGTGCTGGGTAGATTTCCCGCCCCACGTGGGGGAACTACGCATAAATGTACGCAGAATGCGTATAACTCATCCATTTGAGGTACTCCTCCCGCTGCTACGACAGTTTCGTACGTCAAGAATGGAAAACAAAAGAACAGGTACAGCACCCTCCATCTCCCAATCGATCTCCCTTAATTGTTCTTCGCTTAGCGAATGGGTAACTGCATTCATTACACACACACGCACACACACACACACACACACACACAGAGAGAGAGAGAGAGAGAGAGAGAGAGAGAGAGATGGCCAACTTCCCTTTACGATAGAGAGACAGGTTTGTGGGTTCGTACTAGAAATTGGCATCGCCTTGATAATGACTCGCTTCTCCAGAACAGCCAACCTGGTATTCAATCCTCGATGCGATGGTCATCTTATTTCTCTTGTTTCTTCGTGTATGTCAGGTGACTGGACGGTAAAATTTCCACCTTTTTCATAGTCTCAGACTCAATTTCACCCAATAAACAGTCTCGTTTAGGCAGTGGCGTTGAAGACTTTATTAAGGATATTTGTAAGTTTGAAATGTTTTAAATTTTTCTTCTACAAACATTTCATTCAAAGGAATTGATGTGATGTAGATGAGGGGGGATTTGTAATTTAAGGGAAAAAAATAAAAGCAGCTTCGTTGTCGAGACTTACAATAGAATTTTCTTTAGTCTGAGACATGATATGAATTTTATTAGTGGACAGACCTTTACAAAACCACACCAAAAGATTATTGTATAATGCTGCTCTTACTTTACGAATAGGAAAAACATTCTGCAAATAAAGTTGTCAATAACATCATTCCTGATCTTTTCGTGGACTTAATCTTTGATCTCATGACAGCCTAATCCTCTGGCTATTGATTTTACTCCGATAGCTCGAGAACCAAAGAGGAACAAAACTTCAAAACTACTTTTATGTGGAAGGACGTCTTCATGTCATATAAAGAAGTTATCGTGGCCAGAACATCTTCTATGTCAGTTTAAAGGTTTAAATGGCACCCATGAATGGCAAAGGCAAGGGACAGTGTCAGTACCCTAGTTAGCAGGACAATGTCCTAGAAACTGAACATATATCCATATGATCAGTGTTCATGCCCACTTCCCACCCGAGTTAGGACCAGGGAGGGCCAGACAATAGCTGCTGATGACTCAGCAGATAGACATATAGGTTCCCCCAAACAACCCATCTTTAGCTCTTAAGGATGGTGAGGTTACAGCGACTAAAGAAACGAACGAGTTTGAGCCGGAATCGATCTGTCCAGCAGAAGGCCAGAAAAAAAAAAATCTGTTAAAGGCTTTGAGACCGTTGAGAGAGAAGATGACAACTAATCCAAATGCCAGAGTTGGTAAGCTGAGGCGATAACTTGGTGTTGTTGGGTATAGAGGAAAAGTACAAGTGAATGAAGCTTAATTCTAGAGACCGGGTAGAGTAGATGCGAAATACATAAGATAACAAGATAGCAAAGCTGTAAGGAACCTTAAGTTTTATTTCATGTGAGAGGTGCAAAGAAGTGAAGGTGTTGCTCCATAGTGTTGTAGTTGGGAGGAAATTACGTAGCATTTAAAAGGCAGTCTAGTAATTCCTTTTATAGCTTATTTTAAGAATTTAGTTTTAAGGAGATTATACTGTCCTAACTATGCTTGTCACTGAACAAACTAAATTTCAATTTGATACCTATATCCACAGATTCTCTCTCTCTCAGATTCTCTCTCTCTCTCTCTCTCTCTCTCTCTCTCTCTCTCTCTCTCTCTGGCTCCAAGTAATTTGAAGGATATATTTAGGCGAAGCAGTACAAGCTAGGGCCACCAAACTAGTTCCAACACTAAGGCAATTTGGATATAGACGAAGGATGGAGAGTTTGAACTTATTTGATCTACAAACTCGACGACTAAGAGGACACTTAATAGAGGCATCCAAAATTCTTAGAGGAATAACAAATGTAGATTACAACAATCTATTCACCCTTAGCCCAGATCAGTCCAGAGTTAACGGATACAAACTGGAATTGAAAACATACACCTCTCATTGTGGCAATTTCTTTACATACAAAATAGCAAATACTTGGAATAGATTTCCCGCGGATGTAGTAAACAGTAGCACGGTAAACGAGTTCAAGAATAAGTTAGACAAGATCATACGAACTCTCTAAATGATTAAACTAAATCGGTCTACCAAAGAGCAAATGGAGTCCCTGCGGTTGGACTAAAAAGTCTTTAAGACATCCTAAACTCTTGTAACTCCCTGTAACTTATTGTAAGTCTCTCTCACTCACTCTCTCTCTCTCTCTCTCTCTCTCTCTCTCTCTCTCTCTCTGTGTGTGTAGAACAAAGTTTCTGTTCTTTCTAGAATGAATAGTCTTTTGAATTATTGGGTGCAATTGTCGTGAGACTTTTACCAACAAATGCCTATTTGATTAAAATTCGTGAGATTAAAGCTTGAAATATTTTGGCCAAAGGATGACTAACTTTACATTTTTTAATGAGTATATTGTCAATATCATTGCTGTTATTGTCCTAATAATTCTTATTTCTCACAAGATTATTGGTTTCAGAGAAAAGCCAGAGAAGGGCTTTATTACATTCGTTGTTTTCTTGAGATAAGCATTAGCTCCCAGAATAAACAAAATTACAGCTTAGAGGTGTTTTACTGTCTGCATATTCTTAGGACTATAAAATGGTGATGTCTTTTTCTATTCCTGACACCTTAAAAAACAACTGTCAATTAATTACCAATAACCTGCATGAAACGAACTTATTTGTCATTTAAAGGCATTTCCTTTCCCGAGTTGCTCACAACCCCTATTTATGTTCTCATCTACCCTGGGATGTAGATTAGCTTCTCGAATCATTAACACCTACTGTACAGTACTCTTACCCCATATCGAAAGGGAACTGAAGATGCGTCTTTTAACAAGGCAACGTGACTTCAATATATCAGTGAAGCGGGAATACCTAGAGTGGTGAAAGGGTTGTGTATTGCCATTCTTAGTTATCATTAGATATAAAAGTAAATAAGGTTTCCACAGAAACACTTGCGCAAGTTCTTAAGCCATATAATGTGTAAAAATAATCAAAATAAACGTAATACACTGGAGGAGCTGTGAACAGTGGCGGGCTACGGGGAAGACTGGTTGCAATAGTACCAGATAAATAAAATATGATATGCATACCACATGAGAGGATATAAATGCTACATAGTATTCCCTATGCTCCAATAAACAAGAATACTTGCATACATGTATTCCTAACACAACATATATGCTAAATGTGTATTAGCAATAAAGGTACATATAACAATGATAATCATATATACATGTAAATGATTATAATGATAATCCATCAGCCATGATCAGCAAACCTGTACTAGTCAGGGTCACCCATACCAGGATGACTTGCTGTGAGCGATCAGACTAAAGTCTCCCACCATCATCAATCCGCACCAACGCGCGTAGTAATGAAAACTGGCCTAACCTCAGACATGAATAAAGACATGTCTGAAGCCTTTCTCCTGCAGCAAAGGTTAAGGCTAAAGGTGTCTGCTTTCAGTTCCAGTTCTATCAAAACAGATGCTCACCAGAACGGCAGCCGGGCAAGCCCAACCCCCCACTGTGGTGCCCTACCACAGCAGTGGCTTCCCCAGTAAACAGCTTAAACTCACGGTCTGGGCGGGGATCGATCTGCTGCTATGCGAATGCTAGGCAAACACGTTACCACTGTACTAGCCAGGAGGCTAAATACGGTTGCATTTATTGCTGTTGAAATGGGTGAGGCCTCTTTCCTGCAATGGACTAGAAACTGCTGCATTTGCTGTTGTTGTTGTATTGGATACATATAAGCATACATAAATATACAAATAATTATGCCCACACAGCCCACAGGTCGTAAGGGAGTGAAAGAGCAGGAATGTATATGACAGAAGGCCTCGGTATT
>NC_090738.1:22758320-22778320 GCF_036898095.1 Palaemon carinicauda | reverse complement strand
CTTTATTATACTGAAGGCTTTGATGATTATGACTTCATTATACCGAATGTGAATTAATTTCTCTAAACGTAATGAGTTTACTAAAGGCTAAGCGAATGAAGATTTTTGGTTGTTGCTTGCTAATGTTATGATTGTGATGTTCATGTAATATTGAACTTTTGATGTTGCTTCTCTTGTTTTTCTCTAGTGTTTTCTCATTGCCAATATTTATGATTATTATTAAGATTATAACAATAATAATAATAATTATTATTATTATTATTAGTAGTAGTAGTAGTAGTAGTAGTAGTAGTAGTAGTATCATTATTAATAATTGTCGGAAGGAGACCTTATTTGAAGAAGGTATTATTGAAGGTTATTGCTGCCTCAGTGGCAATAATTTTGAGTTTGTACTTTTCAGTTATCCTAATTTCCCTTTACTCAACTGCATGCCGCCGTAGCTGTGCAATGTTATTCATCAGTAGGTAGTGGATCAAAAGACTTTACTAAAGATTTACTAAAAGTATATTTGTCAAATACAGGGCACTAAAGAGTCGGCTGCAACCCATTTCGAGAGGGTGCTGGGTGAGGACTATCAGCGACCCGACAGCCTATCTGTGTATGAGACTCCTTAGGGCTGATTCACACCTGACACTCACGCTTGTGCTCACGCCCAAGTCACGGTCAAGCTCTCACTCAGCTCATTTTACTGGTGTGTTTACATATGCCACTCAAGCTCTCCTGAGCTCAGTTTGTTTTGTGTTGGCATTGGTGAACCATGTGTGATTTTTCGGCTCTAGAATTAGCGGGTATAGCTCTCGCTCAAGTTTGAGCACGTTCAAAATATCTTTCGCTTTGATCGTGAGCTTGACTGTGACCGTGACTGGAGTTGAGCGAAAATGATTGACTGGATGGTTTGAATACTCTGCCTGGTTATCATTAAAGAATATTTGAGTGTGAGTGCCAGGTGTGAATCAGCCCTTAGTCAGTCAGGAAGCAGTTCAGGACTCACTGGACCTGGGAGCTTGAGCGTCAGAACAGCTTGCCTGATGCCGAGCAGCGCTCAGAGAGAGTCTTGGCCAATCAGCGCCCAGCACTGGGAGCCCAGCCCAGCATTGCTCAGACACCACCTAATCCCGATGCCATGAGTGTAGCAGCAGACTGATTGTGATGGATCCGCTCTTGGAGACCAATCAACGACCAACAACGCCTGAATTGACTACGGCCTTGACCTATATAAATAGAGCCAGCTCCGCATGCATCGTCCCACTTCTAGCCTGATGATGAGAGGACACACCCGCCACCCTCTCAAAACGCATTACAGCAGACTCTTGTATTATTATTATTATTATTATTATTATTATTATTATTATTATTATTATTATTACCCTGTATTTGACATATTTACTTGTAGTAAATTTTTAGTAAAATCTTAGAATTTTTCTATGTATTCTGCTCCCGTACCTACTGATGACTAACATAGCTTAGCTACTGGCAGTATGCAGTAGTGTTGAGAAAACGAAAATTTGAGCAATTGAAAAACTCGACTACAATGTTAGTGTCACTGTAACAGCTATAGTATTCAAAGAAACCTATTATATGTATTCTTGTTTTCTCAAGTCTTGATGTTACAGCTCACTACTCGGCTCTTCGGTTTTGAACTCTAACTTTGTCAGCTTCGAACCTCGATGAGCATATGCCAGTCCCTTGGCGACGGCTGTCATTGCATCAATCCACCTCTTCACTCCCGCCCCACCGTGATAAACTAGATCCAACTAGACCGCAATAAACAACGAGTTTAGTTCTAGTACACCTGGGTTATGAAATAATCAACTTCCAATAGTTTATGATAATTAATTACCGTTGGTTAACGAATAAATTCTACAGAAGCCTATAGAAACTTCACAAAAAAATAAAGTAATCAAGATTGGTTTGGTCATTCAAAAAATCTCATTTACTGTTTTACTTCACCTTGACTAATTTTCAAGGTGCGTTTGCAGGCCTAAATATCCATCTTCCTCAACTTTTATCATTTATAGACCACATCGTTCGGTCTCTTAAAATTGACTAATGCTTCTAAAGTTGGTCGGTGAAAAAAATTTCCATTATTTGTTATCGCGTTCAAAAACGGGGTAATGACTCCTTTTAATATTACAAAAAAAACTTTGATATTGATTACTCCAAGGGGAAAATACAGTTTTGGATTCTGTTGTGCTTTTCTTTTGATTATTGAAAACATTCTAATGAAATTATAACAAGTGATTAAGCAATGTTTTCTTTTGTTGGATGTATATTACCGTTACTTAAGTGCTTTTCCAAATAATAAATTTTCATATTGAACATAGAGAATGTGATATTCAACAGTTATGACATATGATTACAAGGTTGTATGCTGTTGTGCATATTATAGTTATTTAGCGTTTTTTTATAATAATTAGTTTTCATATTAAACATAGAGAATATAATATTCCACAATTACGACACAATTACAAGGTCGTAGTTTTAATAAACATTAATGTAATTGTGATTGTTATTATGATAAGTATTATTATTAGTAGTATTATTACCGTTAATTCCACAAAGAAGGCTATCGTTTATAGAGGGTTAATAACAACGAAAGGATTTTTCCATTTATTTTATGATTCAATATAATCCAGGGTTGTGGCGGCCTGGTAGTAACGTCCTTGCCTGGTGATTGCCAGACTGAGGTTTGAGTCCCGTTCATACTCGGTGTTCCTTTGGTCGCTGCAACCTCACCATACTTGTGAGCTAAGGATAGGGGGTTTGGGGGAGCCTATAGGTCTATTTTCTGAATCATCAGCAGCCAATGCTTGGTCCTTGCTTGGGTGGAGAGGGGCATTGGGCACTAATCATATGTAGTATGGTCAGTCTCTAGGGTATTGTCCTGCTCGATAGGGCAGTATCACTGTCTTTTGCCTATGCCATTCATGAGTGGCCTTTAAGAGAAAAATTAGCAAGACTTTTTTTTTTTACGTCATTTGTTGTTATTTTCACTTCACTCACGTGAGAAAAACACAGATTCCTGGTGTATATGGACTAAGACATCTGGGTAACTAGGTAAATCACGTCATGATACAGTGGTTGCGTAGCTATGCTAATCCCCGAGGTCAGCAATCTCGGATTTCCATTTTCAGTCATTGTTCTGTTTTTATTTGCAAATAACAAAACAGCGAGGTTTACATGGTCGAACGGTTCATCGAACCAAGTTGTCGAACCTGCTTGTCAAACGGTTCGAAGAAGTGGAGTCAGCTACAAAGGTATAAGGTTTGTGAACAGTGAAGCCCCGCCCACAAAAGTCAGGCGAGAACAGTCTTTCTTCTAACCGTTCGACGTATGTGTTCGATAACTAAATACCTAATTACCTCGTTCACACGTTCGAACATCACTTCAAACACTTGTCTGTTGAACCGCGCTCGACGAACCGTTCGACTGTGTAAACCTTGGTTTATGGGTCATATCAAACACAAGTTTCCTTTTTTTGTTTGGAGGTATTGTTCGATTTAAAACAAAGTTATCATATACATCATCATCGTAAGTTAGGAAAATTCATCATTTAATTTTTTCTTTATTTTTTATGTCAACTTCCTTATTCTGATAAGTCCCTTACTGTCACAGAAAACAATGATGTATTGATACCTTTAATCATAAATCACTGTGCTACAATTTTGATTCGAAAACTAACGATAAAAAGAAAATATCAGTATAAGCTTCTATAGGGACCCTGACACTGGCACGAATTTGTGGCACGCATTGTCACGACTTTTGTCGTGAACTGGCGTGAACGATGCGTGAACTGGAGTGAACGTGTTGTGAACTTGTCGTGACAGTCGTGGCAGTCATGGCGAGAATTTTGAAATGTTCAAAATTTGTGCCACGACAAAATTGTTGTGAACGATGCGCGAACTGTTCGTGAACGCGTCGTGAACAGTGCGGGAGGATGCGGGAGGATGCATGCCAGTGCGTGGCAATGCGTGCCATGCCACGACTGCCACGTACAGTTCACGACGCGTTCACTCTAGTTCACGCATCGTTCACGCCAGTTCACGACATGTTCACAAATATAAGCGTTTCGCAGCGTGGCTGTGCCTTCCCACTGACATGGTCACGCATTGATGGCACGACCAGTTCACGCACTGGCATGCATCCTTCCGCACTGTTCACGACCAGTTCACGCCAGTTCCCGACCACTTCACGCCGGTTCACGACCAGTTCACGCCAGATCACGACGAGTTCACGACTATCATTATTATAATTATTATTATTATTATTATTGTTATTATTATTATTATCAAAATTATTATTATCATCATTATTATTATTATTATTATTATTATTATTATTATTATTATTATTATCCTTATTATTATTATTATTAAAATTATTATTTTTATTATTATTAAAATTATTATTTTTATTATTATTATTATCCTTATTATTATTATTATTAAAATTATTATTTTTATTATTATTATTATTATTATTATTATTATTATTATTATAATTAATATTATAATTATTATTATTATTATTATTATTATTATTATTTTTATTATTATTATCATTATTATTATTATTATTATTAAAATTATTATTTTTATTATTATTATTATTATTATTACTATTATTTTTATTATTATTATTATTATTATAATTATTATTATTGTTGTTGTCTTTTCCGAAGCCAATCCAAGAATGTCCTCGGGTTGGAGAAGCCCCGTTTTTATATGGCGTGGCCAAGTCGTGAAGTGGCGTGAACTTGTCGTGCCAATGCGGGAAGTGCGAAAACTATGCATGAACGTGTCGTGAACTTGTCGTGAACTCGTCGTGCCAGTTCGTGCCAATGTCGTGAACTTGTCGTGAACTCGTCGTGAACTATGCGTGAACTATGTATGAACTTGTCGTGAACTTGTCGTGAACTCGTCGTGAACTATGCGTGAACTATGTATGAACTTGTCGTGAACAGTGCGGGAACCTCCCAGTGCGGGCCACAAAAGTGTCACGACTTGCCACGACAAATGCGTGCCACAAAAGTGTCACGACTTGCCACGACAAATGCGTGCCACAAATGCGTGCCAGTGTCAGCCAGGCTTATGTCTCTCTGATTAACAAAATTAATTTCTAAGGCATTTGCTTTTGAGTAATCAAATTTCAAATACTCTTTTGTTACTTGGAATCAAAGATTGTTATTATCAAATCTTTGTTGGAATTGTTATGATACTGAAAACTAACTTGTAATTAATAAGTTCAAGATAATGTACAGTTACTTTGAATTAATAAAATATCCTTCAATATATCTCGAGAAGGAACCGTATTGGCTGGAGTGTTCTAAGTATGCTACAATATGATCGACAGATACAATGACAATGCGTCGTTTGAAATGATGTGGAATCACAGTTGTTATGAGATAAAAGTTCCTTCATTTCTAAAACCTTTTTCATATTGTTTTTAGGAAATGGTTCAGTTATTGACAATTTAGCCTCGATCTTTTCGCCATGAGAGAGCACGTAATAAGTGATCTGTAATTGGCCCGTTATTTTGTCTCTTTTTACTTTTCCGGTGCAGCCCCAATCTTTTGCGTGATTATTTATTTCGGTTTATGAGAGAGAGAGAGAGAGAGAGAGAGAGAGAGAGAGGGAGAGAGAGAGAGAGAGAGAGAGAGAGAGAGAGAGAGAGAGAGAGAGAGAGAGAATGGAAAAATAACTGAATGAGTTCTTGCTTCATTATATGGCCATTGAGGAAAGAAAAAAGGAATAAACGATATAAAAGATGCATCATTTTCAATGAGGGTTAGAAAAGTAAAACTATGCTAAGTGGCTTATTAGTTTGTAGAGAGAGAGAGAGAGAGAGAGAGAGAGAGAGAGAGAGAGAGAATTAATAAACAAACTGTATGCGTTGACAGCTTAAACAATGGCTTCGCTTATGCCCCGACGCACACCCTAAAGTGATAAATGAAGCTGAAATAATTTTAACATGTGCATTTTGCAGTGCGTTTTAGCAGCACATTTCGGTGGTCTTTCCCTCAGGGCACTTTGTGCTGTGCAAAGTACGAAAGTATGTATATTCTAATGATGCATAGGTTATATGTATACATAAAGTGGGGATTTGAGTAATTGTTTGTTTATGCTCTTATCATGTCTTCTATTGAATTTTGGCTTAGTTTAAACATAGACATACACACATATATATACATAATGAATTTGTGCGTGTGTGAATGTGTATAAAAACACTTTATTTAACATGGCTTGGCTCTAGAAACACATCGTTTACTTCAACTACTGAATCTTGGGTGGAAAAAAAACCCTTTCTACTGTAGTAGCCTCTTCACAAACTTAACATTATTATTATTATTATTATTATTATTATTATTATTATTATTATTTTTATTATTATTATTATTATTATTATTATTATTATTATTATTATTACAAGCCAAGCTGCAACCGTAGTTGGAAAACTAGAATGTTACAAACCCACTGGTCTTATAGTGGAAGAAAGTTAGGACATGAGACCCATGTCAAACTTGTCAATAAGATAACACTTTGACACTAAGCTTAGTATTTCACAAGGTAGACAGGTCCCCCAAAAATTTCTTCAAAAAATTATTTGCAATGGGGAATGACAAATAGAATTCCCGATTAAGTACACATAGTTAAATATACATTGTTACTGAAATTATATTTTCGGCGGTCGATCAAAAACCATAGGCCTGCTAACTATCGTTATGTGGGATTTGGTCGCATTTAACTTCATTCCTCATAATTTGAAACTTTCAATCAGAAATCTGGATTAACTTCAAAAGTGTAAGCTCGTCTACATAAACAGCATCCTTATTTTCTTTTCCAAACCACATATCATGTGTATATGCTACTGTAACTACAGGGTGATAAGAAATGAACGACATTTAACACTACCTTTAGGAACACCAGACTACATTCCTGTAGTCCTTATGGAGCATTCAACAAATAAAAATATGTTATTATTATTATTATTATTATTATTATTATTATTATTATTATTATTGTTATTGTTATTATTATTATTATTATTGTTATTATTATTATTATTATTAGCAGCAGCAGCTAAGCTACAACCCAACAAGAAAAGGTAGCCCAGTGAAGAGAGGAAATAAGGAAATAAATAATATGAGAAGTTATGAATAAAGAATATAGAATATCTTAATATAAATAACAAGGTGTTATGTATGTTATGTATAAACTATGGAGATTTACTTATGTCAACCTGTTCATCATAAAAACATTCGCTGCAGGAATGGCCTTCTGAAGTTTCATCGATTCAACTACCCGATTAGAAAGATCATTCCAAAATCTGGTCACAGCTGGAAAAAATCTTGTAGAATACTGTGTAGTGTTGAATCTTATGATGGTGATGGCAAGACTGTTAGAATTAACTGCATTTCCAGTATTACATACAAGATGGTACATTCTTGGAAGATCTGAATGCAAAAGATGGTCAGAATTATGAAAAAAAATGTATGCAATATGCATAAAGAACTAATTGAAAGACGGTGTTTTAAATTAACATTCAGATAAGGAATAAGAAATTTAATATACCAATTTTTTGTTCAACAGATTAAGATGAGAATCAGCAGCTGATTACCACACAGGAGAACAATATTCGAAACAAAGTAGAATGAAGTGATTAAAACACTTCATCAGAATAGATTGTTCACCGAAAATCTTAAAAGACTTTCTAAATCAGCGAATTTTTTGCGTAATTAAAGAAGAAACAGATAGAATGGGCTTCTTAAAAGTAAATTTGCAATCAAGAATCACACCTAAAACTTTAAAGGAGTTGTATATAATAAAAGAAGCATTATCAATGCAGAGATCTGGATGTTGAGGAGCCACAGCCCTCGATATACTTACACTCCTACTTTGAGAGTTGTTAGGGTTCAACTTCATGCCCCATAATTTGCACCATACACTAATTTTAGCTAGATCTCTATTAAGGGATTCAGCAACCCGAGATCTACATTCACGAGATGGAATTGATGCAAAGAGAGTAGCATCATCTGCATATGCAACAAGTTTGTTTACTAAGCCAAACCACATATCATGTATTGTATATATAGTATAAAATGAAATGCGGCAAGAATCCTACCATGAGGAAGACCAGTTATCACCTTCCTATACTCACAATGGTGCTCATTAACAACAACTCTTAACGATCTATTACTTCAAAGTTCAATAATGATGCTAACTATAGACCCACCTACTCCCAACTGTTTGAGTTCGAAAACAATAGACTCATGATTAACACGTCAAAGGCAGCACTACCATAAAGAACTTCCTGGCCTCAATGAAGGGATTCCTTTACAGCACTGGAAAATGTATACCTATTTAAACGTTTTTCCAAAAGACGTTCGAAAACCTTAGATGATAAAAGAGTTATGGAGATCGAGCGGTAATTAGCAATGTTAAACCATCACAATCTTATTAACTTAATGGATTAACATTACCAATTCTCCAATTGCAAAAACCTGTTTTTACATAAGTGTAGAAAACTAGCAGTTAACAGAGGTCAAGTAAAAGGTCCATAACTTTCGAGAGACAGGAAAGCTATATTCAGTCGAGCTTTAGGTAAAGAGGAATATGAAATACCGAGTTTCGTATTGCTCTGCTTACTGTTAAATGCATTAAAGTCATCAGCAGCGCTTCTAACCTTCGTACTCTCTCTCTCTCTCTCTCTCTCTCTCTCTCTCTCTCTCTCTCTCTCTCTCTCTCTCTCACACACACACACACACACACACACACAAGGGTTGAAGCCATTAACTTGTAAGTTGTTTTCGTCGCTTTCCTCTAAACTTTATGGCTCTTCGTTTCTGGTCATCATTTGCTAACATGTATAAACTCATTGCGTAGAATAATGGATTCACTGAAGTAAAACCGGTTTTGGTGGGATTTTTACTTTTTTTGCCATATTGTAAGTTTTTTTTATATAATTACCATTCTTGTTAGTCATATTACTACTTGTTTTTAATCTACACTCATTTCCAACCTTTTTTATGATTTAGTGCACTCTGTTGTAGTCAAGATATTACTTTTTGTTATTTTATTAACGTTAATTTTTTGTCAATTTTTCGCAAATCTTATTGTTTTCTTCAATCCTCTGACGGAACCCCTGAGATGGGAAACCCAATACTTGAAATAGCTTAAGGAAAGGGGGTGAAATGGTGGTGGGCTGCACGACTTAAAGTATTTTGGATGTCTCAAAGACTTTTTAGTCCATCGGCGGTGGCTCCACTTGCTCTTTGGTAGGGCAATTTACTTTAAGCATTTAGAAAGTTCATATGATCTTGTCTAACTTATTCTTGAACTCGTTTACCGTGCTACTGTTTACTACATCCGCTGGAAGTCTATTCCAAGTATTTGCTATTTTGTATGTAAAGAAATTGCCACAATGAGAGGTGTCGTATCTTTTCAATTCCAGTTTGTATCCGTTACCTCTGGACTAATTTGTGCTAAGCGTGAATAGATTGTTGTAATCTACATTTGTTGTTATTCCTTTACGAATCTTGGATGCCTCTGTTAACTGTCCCCTTAGTCGTCGAGTTTGTAGATCAAATAAGTTTAAACGCTCCATCCTTCGTCTATATCCAAATTGCCTTAGTGTTAGAACTAGTTTGGTGGACCTAGCTTGTACTGCTTCCAGTCTATGTATATCCTCTGAATACTTAGATCCCAGAATTGGATTCTATATTCTAGGTGGGGTCTTACTAGTGATGTGTACAGCTGTAGTACAGTGTCTTTATTTCTGTATTTGAATTGTCTCTTTATGTAACCTATTGGTTTTTGTACTTTCTTTTCAGCTTTTATGCTCTGTTTGGTGAACTGAGTACTGTACCTGCCCATTTTGGCTGATTCTGCAAAACGTATATTTTTTATGAGAGAGAGAGAGAGAGAGAGAGAGAGAGAGAGAGAGAGAGAGAGATTTGAATATATAGATAGTATAGAGCTCTTCCCAAGTTATAAGTTCGAATTCTTTGCAGCAAAATAAAGGAATAAATGAAATGAAATGCAGCAGGAGACTAAGGTTATGAAAAAGCTTCTCGTAAATCCAACGATGAGGAAAGTTAATTTCCAAAACAGTGCATGATGCCTATTGCTTTCATTCGAGAAACTTAATTAAAATTTATATTACCTGAGAGCTCGGTGTGCTTGAGAGAGAGAGAGAGAGAGAGAGAGAGAGAGAGAGAGAGAGAGAGAGAGAGAGAGAGAGAGACCTCAGGCTATGCTTTTATTAATGCAGAATGTAAGACTCAAATGTAAATAGCAGATGAAAGATATGACTTGTGTGTGCGTATGCACTTGCTTAAGGCTACATTTGTGTGTATTCCTGCTTGTCTTCTCTCCTCTGGAAGATGATAAAAGAAGTAAAGGTGTCTTAGTATAGCTGCAATAAATTCATTGGAAAGATAAATTTTATGGCTTATTGCATATTGTGATATTATTACTTGTGAGCATAAAACATTTATTTATCTTTGATGATAATGATTTAATCCAGAGTAACATTATAATTTTGGGAGACATTCATGTTGAGAAATATTATATGATAATTAACCAAGATTTATTTTACTTGATTTTACTCAGTTACATTTGTCAATGTTGTCAGTTCACTCTCTCTCTCTCTCTCTCTCTCTCTCTCTCTCTCTCTCTCTCTCTCTCTCTCTCTCTCTCTCTCTCCTGACCCTTCCAGTAAAAGATAACTCCCCACTATTATTGCAGCCTACGGCCGCACGACTAGATCCAATATGGCCAATCGGATATTCGATTAAGATAGGCACTCAAGCCTCTACACCAATGGAAATGAAAGCTGTATACCCCAAAGCAGTGTGTCTTTGCGTATGCATGTGTTTGGGTGTATGTGTGTGTGCGCTGAGAGAGAGAGAGAGAGAGAGAGAGAGAGAGAGAGAGAGGAGAGAGAGAGAGAGAGAGAGATTTGTTGAAATTCTACTTATTTAAGTGAGCAAATAATCCTTTTATACGAAGTTTTAGTTTCATTGGTTGAAGGTTAATCGCTACCAGGAATTTAGTCTTATTTATGTTTTACTTTTAACACCAGTATGACTCAACCTTGAACTTATCCTCTTAGATTTATCAAAGTAAAATTCCTATATGAAGATATTTTTCCCCGTGTAATCCAACCAATTCATACTTAACGTTGTGTTCTCCTGGTACTAGACCAGTGTTTCTCAACCTTTTTCTGGTGGTGGCCCCCTTCAATCCAGTGCAAGTTCTTGTGGCCCCTCCATGCCAACTTTGAGTTCTAATGCACCCCCCCAGCACCCGCCATCTGTCCATCACCTTAATACGCCTAGGGAAGTAGGTATATTAATGGTTCTAGGTTAAATAGTACCATGTACTCAAAACACCAATTTCAGGTATAAATCAAATAACAATATTAATTAGAAAAATATTTAATTTGAATACTTATTTATTTACAAAAGGAATACAAAACAAGGAATACATGTAGGTACAATTGGCTTTATCTTGAAAGGTTTCAGTGGGATCCCTGTGACTGATGCAAGGCTGCCAACTTGTCAGTGTTTGGCTTGAAAGCTGTTAGAGCGAGACGTAAATTGCCTCTCTTTTTCTATGTCAAGGTGAATTCGTGTCTTTGACAGCAGGCACATCACCCGATTGAAACCAGTCTCAACCAAGTAAGATGTGGGAAAGGCAAGTAAGAGCAACTTCACATCTTTCCAGAGTATTGGGTTACTTCTTATACATACCTTGATTCATCCACAGCTTCTGGTGTCCTCCATGCTTGAACCTTGCTTGAGCTGTTGTGTTATTCTGAAGTTCAATGAGACATTCTTGTAGGGTGACATCAACTTCAGATGCATCAACAATGAAGGGATCCACAAACCAGTGTGGCACAGTCATTTGCAGTAGGTCAGAGAAGTGAGTTTCCATATCATTATGCAACTGCTTCAGATGGCTAACATATACTGCTAGGTCATCATCAAGCAGTTTGGTGGATAAACTGCTAAGGAAGGAAACTGTGCAAACTCTCGTCTTCCAAGGTTCAATCAGAACAGCTTGAGTTTCCCTTTAAATGCAGTAATTGCCTCCTAGCAGGAAAACAGGGTGGAGTTATTTCCTTGAATCTCTTTGTTCAGAACATTTAGCTTTTCAAATATGTCTGACAGGTATAAGATGTTACTCTTTGCATCAACAAGTTTCTGTCCAAGTTCTGTCCCACTAAAGAAAGAGATAACACTCCCAAAGTGCAATAAAACGGTTCAGGCAATTACCTTTAGAAAGCCACCTGACTTTAGTGTGCAACGCATTTTCAAATTCTTCATTGTTCTTTTCACATAATTGCTGAAAGAGGCGATCTTTCTGTGCACTATTTTTTATCAAGTTGACAGCCTTGATAACATGCCCAAGTGCTTCATGCAGATGTCCTGCTAGGTTTTTGGCAACCAGGTGCTGCCGGTGAACAACACAGTGCACCCAAACGACATTAGGAACAGCTTTTTTTAAGTAAGCACTGAATCCCCGATACCTTCCAATCATAACAGCAGCGCCATCTGTTGCACAAGCCACAATGTTCTTGAGTGGAATGTTGTTCCCCTCAAAATAGACCTCAAGTTTTTTGAAGATGGATTCACCTTTAGTGTCATTCGTTAATTCCAATGCGAAAAGCATTTCTTGACATATTTCATGAACATCAAGAAACCTGACAAATACCACCAGATGAGCAGAATTATCAGGTAAAGTTGATTCGTCGAGATGAAGCGAGAATTCATTCACCTGCAGTTTTGAGACTAATTGGCTTTCAACATCAGCTGCCATCTCATCAATATGGCGTGATACTGAGGAGTTGCTCAGAGGAATAACACTAGTTGCCTCTTGTGGACTCTGATTCATGACTGTTGGAAGCACTACAGCCACAGTCGGCATGATCAGAGATTCATCGATAGTATGAGGCTTACCTGCTTTTGCAATCAAATTTTCTATCTTGTAAGAAGCCAACATCCCTCTATCTACTTTTGTCACTTTTTAGGTAAACATATGATTCACTGTCATCCTTCCTTGGAACTCATCAAGTAATTTCTTGAAGAAATCTAGCTGCTTGTCTTTCTTGTCTTTATGTGCAGTCTCCAGATGCTTTTTCAGTTTGCTGGGATGCATACTTTCATTTGAGAGTGAGGTCATACATAGCAGGCACATATTTCACTGTCTGCAAAAATTACCTGGTACTGTATATTGAATCGAATGATGTTTAAACTAAAGTCAAGCATGATAAACAGAATATTCGAAGCATAATAATGATTTATTTCAAAATATTACACATTTATATATTTTGTGGGTACTAAATTTTCTGTGGCCCCCCCATGGCCCCCCATTTTTCCAATTTTGCCTTGTGGCCCCTGAAAAATTCTCATGGCCCCCAAGGGGGCCATATGGCCCACGTTGAGAAACACTGTACTAGACAATCACACCCCTATTATTATTATTATTATTATTATTATTATTAGTAGTAGTAGTAGTAGTAGTAGTAGTAGTAGTAGTAGTATTAACATTATTATTATTATCATTATTATTATTATTATTATTAAGCTACAACCCTAGTAGGAAAAGCAGGATGCTAAAAGCCCAGGGGCCCCAACAGGTAAAATAGCCCTGTGAGGAAAGGAAACAAGGAAAAATAAAATATTCTGAGAACAGTAACATTAAAATAGATATTTCTTATATAAACTATAAAAACTTCAACAAAACAAGAGGAATAGAAATAAGATAGAATAGTGTGCCCGAGTATACCCTCAAGCAAGAGAACTCTAATACCTATCTATATTTCGCGAAAAGAATCATTTTAATCACATGAAATTAGGTTTTCATCCTCTTTCTCTTCCTTTAAAAGAATTTGAGTCGCTAATTCGGATGTAATCCACACTTCAACATTCCTGGTGCTGTGAATTAAGTCACTTACGATATAGCGTAGTTTTAACACAATTCTCAGCCTGAGAGGTAGAAATCATCCACTCATTTTCTTTCGATTTCAACGAGTTCAGTGGAAACTATAGACAAATATAGCATAAAATCAAGTTAAGTGATCATTACAATACACGGAGGACTTTGTTCTAGATTAATTTTATCATTGTTTTAATTCAGGAATTTTTCCTATAAAGTAAATTTACATTGAAATATATGCAGTGATTTCCAAAAGTTTATTCTCTCTCTCTCTCTCTCTCTCTCTCTCTCTCTCTCTCTCTCTCTACACCTTAAAAAAATGACGGCTAAATATTTAGATAGACATGCACGCGCATACACACACACTCGAGACTCCCCATCCCCCCCCCCTTCCTAACTACAACATGGCAGTTTTAACAGTTGGTGGGAGATTGTGGTTTCTGAATGTACTTCTCGGGGTGCCCACTCACCAGGGTATGACTACTTGCCCTTCCTCTCAACGGAGGGAGGGAAGAAATCATGCCGCTGAGCGTGACCGGAATATATATATATATATATATATATATATATATATATATGTATATATATACAATATATATATATGTGTGTGTATATATACATGTGTATTTATATGCATATAGCCACATTTGCTCTTTATTATATAGGCGAAATATCTAATCATCCTTGACGATCCAATACGAAACGTAATGAAAATTATATTGAAAGATAAAAAGAAAATAATATAGTGTTACAATGAGAATATCCCAATACAAGATGTATACCCTAAAGTACCCTCCATTAATGTATGCCAGGGAAATGTCCCTACCCACCGAACAAGCCCTGGCAGACACAGAGAAGCGAGCAGACACAGAATTCCCAAAACACTTCCAATGAAGAGGATTTCCGTGTCAGTCGCATGCTTCATTTGCATGTGCGAGAGGAAAGAGAGGTCCTTTGCTTATGCATTTACCGAATGCAAGCACGGGATTAGGGATGATCCCCACACATCTCCCTGGCAGATCCCTAGCATCCCGTTGGCGTGATTGGTGATCTCCGGATCTGTTTTGGAGATTAGCCTTGAAGGATCAGTTGCATTGCTTCGGATGTCAGTTTGGAAGTTACAGCCTAAGAAACATTATACTGAAAAAAAATTCCATGCACAGTATATATATATATATATACATATATATATATATATATATATATATATATATATATATATATATATATGTATATGTATGTATATGTATGTCTATATGTGTGTGTGAATATGTAAATATATATAAAGTATGTACATTATATATAATTATGTACATGATATCCCCATCTGAGTGGGAATCCCTTAGAGTGGTGAATGGGTTTGTGTATTGCCTTGATCAGAAAAGCTGTACTTGTCAGGGCCACCCATACCAGGTTGGTTTACTTAGAGCGATCAGATAAGTCTTCCACCATCACCAATTCATAGTTGGCCAGCGTGGTGATGAAAATGGCGGAATCCCAGACATGACTTTGGACTATGATGTATGTATGTATGTGGTTTTTAAGTATACCTAAATATTTAGCCTAGGTATATGGGATTAGTAATTTTTGAAAATCTTCTGTAATAGTCTTAATGGTAAGAGGAAAAAGGTACAAGTCTCCCAGACACTTACAATGAATGAAACATTATTTGTAGCATTATTAAAATGTATGTGACACGATTGACAGGAAATTTTTTGGATTTTTTTTCAGTATTGATTGACCTTATTACTTATGTAACTAGATTAAATCTCTCTCTCTCTCTCTCTCTCTCTCTCTCTCTCTCTCTCTCTCTCTCTCTCTCTCTCTCATGTATCTTCTAGTTACAGTTTATATTCAATTATTCAGGTAGGTGAAGCTCGCAAGTTGATATAAGGAAGTATTAGAATTTAAACGTACTCTTTAAAGATCAAATACAAACACTCAACGGCTATAGTAACATTCGTATTTTTAAATCAAGGATGAAACCCATATGCATAAAACTTCCAAAGCAAAATGTGCTTTTTACTCGTACCAAAAAGCACGTCAGCACCACAGCAAAGCACTGCACCATTGACCTCTATCTTGTAAGCGATCGTTTGGTTTCTATATATGAAGTCAATTCCCTTCCGATTTCTGCATCTTCTTTGCAGCCCTTTGTAGAGCCTGATCTCCTCTGCCCTCTTAATCCATCCTTATCTACTCTATTGGAGGGACCTTATTCCTCACCCTTTCAAATAGTTAATCTTAGCAGAGTTAAGCTACGGTCCCTCATTCGTATTTAGCATCTGCGCCTCATTTCCATAAAGGTGATTCGGCTTTGCAATCACTTCATGCATTTCACATAGGCTTCCATAGGCAATTCGTTTCTCTGAACTTGTTTTATATACAAACTGCTGTATCTCTTTCTTCGCCTATTTTGGTTCATCTTTTCTTTCATTTTATCAACATATATTATTTACTCTCAAAAATAAAAGTTTTATCTATAATCATATTCATTGCCCCATTCCGAGTTTCCATTTACTATACACTTGCTCACATTTTAACCCAACTTTGTCTTTTATCAAACACTTTCGTAATCTTTATGTAGCCTCTGTAATTCTCGTCATTATAACCAATCAGTTCTCTGTCATCTGTAGACATTTACCAGTCCGTACTTGTCCCAATTCATTTACCTATATCAGCTTTTTTCCTACATTTTCTGTCCTTTCTTTGACTTCTTGCACTAACCCAACCATCAAGATATTGAACAGGTCGGAAGATCTAACCAACAGACCTACTTGTACACCATGCTCGTCACTCAACCATCTATTATAAACCGCACTTTGCTCCTATCCTTGAAACATTTAATTGCTTTCAAGGCATTTCAACGATACCACATATTTTCAACACCCTCGTCATTTATGTGACAGTTATACCGGGAGCTTTATCTAGGTCCATATATGCATCACACAATATTTTCCCTTTGCGTTCAAGTTTCTCACATCACTGTTCCAAAACAAAACACGTAGTCAACTCTCGCTCTTCGTTATTTGAACCGACACACCGTCTTCCCCTATTAGTCCTTTCGTTATCTATCTTACTCTCTAAATCCAAGCCTCACGATACCCTTCCTTGTTATATTAAGTCATGTTATTCCTCTTTAATAATCTTTTCATTTTCCCCAATTACCTTATGTTTATGCCTGAAACAATTATTCAACTCAAGAATTTCCTCGGAATCATTCCATTATCCAGACATACCTTGTAAACCCTGGTCAGTCATTATCACTACGACACCACCTATAATGCCAGGAATTCTATGTTTCTTTGCCTTCTGTAACTCATAAATTACATTTCTTAAGCACTTAATAGTCACTACCACAAATATTATCATACTTTGCTGGATCTTTGAGCATAGATTTGTATAAATATCAAGTGTGTGATAAAGTCTCCATCAGATAGAATATACTCATATGTATACCCATCGATGCATTTACACTTATCAGTAATCACACACTCTTGTGTATGAATGTAACATTTTACCAAGCGACCTGTCTCCCAAACACACATATATGTACCCTAAAACACGAATAACCATCGGCCCAAAAACTGGTTCAAAAGTAATCATCTCCCTTGAATCAAAAAAAGAAAAAAAAGAGGAAAAAAATGTTTGATGGCAGAACTTAATTACAACGTTAAACATCAAAGCGTGTGAAGTCAATCAAATATATCAGAATGCATTTTTCGTCGAAAGGGACCCTGCTGTTGGCTGGCTGTTTGATGCAAGGGGAATTTATCACAAGTTATTTCAGCATAATGATGTGTAGATGCGCGCTCTCGCACGCGCGCACTCAATGCATATGGTGGTCCAGCTGGTTTTTTTCCCACACCGAAAATAAATATGTATGGGGGATGTATAAAAAGAGGCTTTTGTGATAAAGTGTTTACATGGTTTCATTATCATATTAAAATTGGTAAAATGCAGCTGATTCGCCTTCTCTAATCAGGTTTAGACATGTATTTGTAGGTATTTGTATATTCGGTACAAAAGTACCTACGTTTCATGATTTTTTATATATACTGTATATACACAACAACAACAAATGCAGCCGTGTCCAGTCCAATGCAGGACAAAGGCCTCAAACATGCCAATTTAGGTCTGGGGTTTGGCCAGTTTTCATGACGACGGTGGCTAATGGAGATTGGCGATGGTGGGAGATTTTCGTTAGATAGCCCACAGCAAACCAACCTATTATGGATTGCCCTGACTAGTGCAACTTTGCTGATCAAATTCCCATCTTTAATTTGACTTCGATAAATACAGTTTCCTTGCCTGACGTTATAATAAATTTCCAGATTATAAGGATACAATTTTTTTTTTTTTTTTTTGTCAGTGACTGTGGAGTGAAAGGAAATTATACTCCTTTAAGGTGTGATTAGTCAAAGTAAATTGTTATCGGGAAAAAGTATTCAGTAATATAGAGATATAATAACAGTAGTGGACATGGAAAAGAGAATATATTAAGAGCTATAGCATCAAATTACACCCATGAAAGACAAAGGTTATATATTATTACAAATAAAAAGTTAAGTGATGCTGTCCCGAGGGAATAAAAAAGTGCATCGTCGAAGATTATGTTCTGGAGTTGCGAAAAGTATTTAAATGAAAGGAAGTCAAAACTCAATAATTTAATGGTGGAAGAAGAAACAGTCCCTTAGAATGGTTTGAGCTTGAAAGAAAAGCATTAGTAGGTTGGCCAAGCCACCAGCCACCCGTAGAAATACTACTGCTAGAGATTATTGGCTCTGACTGGCCAGATAGTAACAACTCTTCTTCACTGAAGGGGTTAACTATTGCACTGTAATTGTTCAGTGGCTATTTTTCTCTTGGTAAGGGTAGAGGAGACTCTTTAGGTATGGTAAGCGGCTCTTCTAGGAGAAGGACATCATTGATGCCACAAGGGATTTAGCATTTAATGAATATTATATAAGAGAAAAACTATGCCCAAGGAGAGTATAGATATATATATATATATATATATATATATATACATATATATGTATATATATACATATATATGTATATATATACATATATATACATATATATACACATATATATATATACATATATATACATATATATATATATATATACATATATATATATATATATATATATATATATCGAAGTTACTTTTTTTCTCAGGAATTTTTAGTTTCCCTAAGCTAGTGAGGGACACATTCAGCTCCTGTTACTGCCGAAATCTATGACTGCCCTTTTTAATACCAAGTTTTATTTGTATATATGCAATGCCTTATAATCTCAGAAATCGCTGTAAGTGAAGGAAGGGTGATTATCAATTTTATCCTTGTTTGAATAAGAATAACTAATGTTTCTCCGCTGCCTAAAGCCCAGACTTTCGTGCCAATATTCGTATAAGTGAAGACTTACTATTCATTAAAACAAATTCATTTGTATCTTATGGTGCATTAATATTGTTTTTATTATTATTATTACTAGCTAATCTACAACCCTAGTTGGAAAAGCAGAATGCTGTAAGCCCAAGGGTTTCAACAGGAAACATAGCCCAGTGAGAAAAGAAAATAAGGAAATAAATAAACACTATGAGAAGGAAAGAACAATTAGAGTTATATATTTTAAGAGTAGTAACAACAATGAAACAAGATCTTTCATAAATAAAGTATAAGAAGACTTATGTCACCTTGGTCAGCATAAAAACATTTGCTGCAAGTTTGAACTTTTGACGTTCTAATCGATTCAACTACCCGATATGGAAGGTCATTCCACAACTTGATCACAGCTGGAATAAAACTTCTAGAGTATTGTGTAGTATTGAGCCTCATGATGGAGAAGGCCTGGCTATTAGAATTAACTGCCTGCCTCGTGTTACGAACAGGATTGAATTGTGCAGGAAGATCTGAATGTAAAGGATGGTCAGAGTTATGAAAAATCTTATGCAACATGCATAAAGAACTAATTGAACGACGTTGCGATAGATTAATATCTAGATCAGGAATAAGAAATTTAATAGACCGTAAGTTCCTGTGCAACAATTAA
>NC_090738.1:22753320-22755820 GCF_036898095.1 Palaemon carinicauda | reverse complement strand
CAATACTATACAGTATTCTAGAAGTTTAATTGCATCTGTGACCAGGTTGTGGAATGATCTTCCTTATCTGGAATTTGATTCAGTGGAACTTCAGTAATTCAAACTAGTTGCAAATGTTTTCGCTTTGAACAGGTTGGCATAAGTCTCGTTTTATAGTTTATAGATGACTGATCTTTTCTTAAGTTGTTACTTTATAAATTTTTGTGTTATTATTTCTCATGTAGAGTTTATTCGTTACTTATTATTTCATTCTCTCAATGAGCTGCTTTCCCTGTTGTAGATGTTTTTTTGCACATATCCTGCCACCTTCCTTGTCTTCACTTACAATGTCATTTACCTCTTCTTGGATTCCACCCACATCTGTTCCACTCTCACTCCTAAATGCCTATATAATTCAGTTCCTTCATTCCTGCCACCGTTTATACTGAGAGTATCATTCTATCCTTAGGTGGTATTTTACTTTGTATTAAGGCACAATTTAAATTTTTTGCTTTCTCTCTCGATAATTACGGTTTCCTTGTATCCTTCCTCTATATCCTTCACATTGCAGATTTATTAAATCCATTTGAAGTTTTCCCAATGCCTATAAACACCACTTATTGTTTTTATCCCCTCCTATGCACTTCAACAAAGCCTAAATGCAAACAGCTTGTGCCTTGTGCAGTCCTAACCGGAATCCTAAAACGCTCGACACAAACACAAGTCATCTTTGTTGATGCAATTTGATTGTCACTATTAAAGCTGTTTATTATTTCATTTCCATTTTAGTGTTCAATTATTCCTCTCGATTACAATTTCCCGGGGACCCCATAATTTTGGAAATTCAATTCCCCATTCTGCGAATGCCATTCATTTCTCATCAGAATGATGTAACTTCAAAGCATCATACATTTTTCATTCATTGCCAACAGATGAATGAAAAGCGTAGGTCATGCTCCTCCCTCACCCACCCCCCTCTACCAACACAAAGGCTTCGCCTTTCACACCCACTTCCCCTCAGATGAATTGGTGGTAATACCATTCCCCTCTTCCTCGTCTGAATATAAAAAAAGGAATAAAGGCTCCATGGTATAAGTTTAGAATCTGATACATTTCGCTTTCAGAAATATCGTTGAAGTGACCTTTGCTTCTTGAAGGTCATGCTCATCATCTGAATTTTCCCGTCGGCTTCCCGGGAAAACGTGTATACAACGTGGGCGGAAGATTTTATTCCATTTTTACATTAGAAATCTATATCTAATAAACTCGAGACTAAAGGATTTTTTTTCCTGTGTGCGTGTGTATATGTATGTATGTATATATACATATATATATATATATATATATATATATATATATATATATATATATATATATATATATATAATCAGCTGCTAGAACCAGGGAGGGCCATGCGATGACTGCTGATGACTCAGCAGATAGACCTATAGGCTTCCCCAAAAACCACATCCTTATCTCATAAGGATAGTGAGGTTGCAGCACTACAAAAAATAAAATTAAATAAACTATCGAACTTGGGCGTGACTCGAATCCCAGTCTAGCAGATCGCCAGGCAGGTAAATTTCCAATACCCACAACATTCTTACTAAATAGAAATGTACTAGCAACTTAAAGGTAAATAGGAGTTTTTACAGACTGTTATCAGTGTCTAGTTACAGGAACTCTGATTAATAGAGTAAATCAGATATTCAAATGGTTTTATAATTGTTTACATCATTTATTTAGAAATTTATATAGAAATATTTTCCCTATTTTGTTTCAAAATTGACTATGGAAATGTTTCATTTATTTTCAGTGAAAAATTTTTACAAAAAGATTTAGTTATTATTCGACGTTGATTTGATTTCAATTCTTTTTTAAGTTTCACTTAGTTCTAGTTCAATTTCATTAATGAAAAAACGAAAGTTTCCCATTTCGATTTAGTACAAATTTAGTGTACTCTAATCATTATCATCATCGTCTCCTGCTACACCCATTGACGCAAAGGGCCTCAGTTATATTTCGCTAGTCGTCTCCATCTTGAGCTTTTAAATCAATATCTCTCCATTCATCATTTCCTACTTCACGCTCCATAGTCCTCAGCCATGTAGGCCTGGGTCTTCCAACTTTGATTTAGTACTTGAATAGTGTAAGTTTATTTTGTTTGTTATTCTTATTTGGGGTGGCCTATTGGAAATGTCCCTGCTAGTTATCAGCCGGACTTGAGTTCGAGTCCCACTCAAGCTGGATAGTTTCTTGTACCGTCTGCAACCTCACCATCTTTGTGAGCTAAGGATTGGTGGTTTGGGGAAGCCTATAGGTCTACATGCTGAGTCATCAGCAGCCATTGCCTGGCCTTCGCTGGTGCTAGCTTAATGGAGTTGGGCTTGGGTGCTGAACATATGTAAATATGGTCAGTCTCTAGTGCATTGTCACTGTCACTTCTAACCCTTTTAACGAGATTTAAGTGAATTGGCTCCAGATGTCATACAGAGTTAGCAATAATCCTTACATTTTATAT
>NC_090738.1:22728320-22748320 GCF_036898095.1 Palaemon carinicauda | reverse complement strand
CTCTCTGGAAGAATATGTTCCAGAAATGGAACATGGATGCGAAGATTTGTTGGACGGAAATTAACTCAAAATGGAAGACGAGGATCGGACTACTCTCTTAGAAAATATCGAGGCTGAAAATGATAAGTTACGAAGACAAATTGAAGAAATGGGGAGAATAATAGAAATAAAGGAAAATCTGCAAAGTGATTGCACCGAAAAAGACCTTCAGATGAAAGAACTTAAAAATTTGATGGAAAATATCAGAAATGAAAATGAAGTACTGAAGAAAGAACAAAATCAGAAAAATGAACTAGTAAACGAATTGGAAAAGGAAGTTGGTGAATTGAAGGCAGAAAAAACTAAACTGGAATCTGAATGCGTTGAAAGAGACCTTCAGATGAAGGAACATGAAAAATTGATGGAAAATATCAGGAATGAAAATAAAGTAATGAAGAAAGAACAAAATCAGAAAAATGAACTAGTAAACGAATTGGAAAAGGAAGTTGGTGAATTGAAGGCAGAAAAAACTAAACTGGAATCTGAATGCGTCGAAAGAGACCTTCAGATGAAGGAACATGAAAAATTGATGGAAAATATCAGAAATGAAAATAAAGTAATGAAGAAAGAACAAAATCGGAAAAATTAACTAGTAAACGAATTGGAAAAGGAAGTTGGTGAATTGAAGGCAGAAAAAACTGAACTGGAATCTGAATGCGTCGAAAGAGACCTTCAGATGAAGGAACATGAAAAATTGATGGAAATATCATAAATGAAAATGAAGTAGTGAAAAGAGAACAAATTGAGAAAAATGAACTAGTAAACGAATTGAAAAGGAAGTAGGTGAATTGAAGGAAGAAAGAGAGAAAATTAAAGCTGACATGGCGCAAGATTATGAAAAACTGGATTTTTTTTGCAAAATAAAAGACCTTGAGATAATGGAACGAAATATGATAGCGGAGAAGTTTGAAACTGAAAACGAAGAAATTAAGAAGGTGCATATTAAGAACATGGAGCAACTGAATAAACTGAAAAGTGCAGTTTGTGAACAGAAGGCAGAAAGGGAGAAGCTGGTAGCTGAGAAGGCGGAAGTTCATAAAGCTGATAGTAAGGACGAACATAAGAGGAAAAGCTTATTGATGGCTGGATTATTTGCGCATATGAATAACTGGCCCAAAGAGGCAGTAGATATTTTCACCGAAGCCCTGAGTATGGAAGCGCACTACGAAAAAGAAACAGCTCTTTTGCATGTCCTTCGGACTGAAGCGAACTCAGCCACTGAGAAGCCTCCTCATATGGATATTGTTTTGGACTGTTCTATGGCTATCGAGAAAGGTCTGGAAGGGTGGAAAGCGTACATGTTACGAGGAGGGCACCTCGTCAAACTTGGTATTTTCGACGCTGCCTTGAAGGACTTCGAAACGGTTAAGATTAAGAAATCAGATAAATTTTTAAAAATCATAGAAGGTACTAAAGCACTGCAAAAGGAATGGGAAGAAAAGGGTCACTGTGAGATTCTGGGTTTGGAACAGACAGCCACAAAGGCAGAAATTATAAGATCCTTCAGGGACTTGTCTATGATGTTCCACCCAGACAGACATCGAAACAAACCCGAATTCCTACAGGAGGCATTCGAGGAGAAGTAAAAAAAGGTGGTTAATGCTAAACTTATTCTAGTGGACGAAGGAAACCGAAGAGATTATGATGAAGAGCTACGCCATGAGGAGGACAATCACTTGGAGAGGAGTGGTGGCCAGTGGTATCGTCAGGAGGCAACAAGGCATCAGCCAGGGCAGTGGAACCAACGTCAGCAGTACAATCAAGGACCCCCAAGATGGGAAGATCATTGTCAGTACAATCAAGGACCAAGAAGGTGTCAACATCGTCAGGGGAATCAATACTATTATTAAGGATATCGTAATGTGGAAAGGATCGATCGTTGTAGTTTGGTGCAGTGAACGTGAAAAAAATGAAAATCCAAAAAATATTAAAAAATAAAAAAAATCCAGAAAAAAAATAGAAAAAAATCTCCCTTGATCCCTCCGAAAAATCGGCAAGGGCTACCCAGTCATGGACGGGCTGGGTTAAAGAGGCAAGCTCAGAGGAAAATATCTGAGGAGAGGATGAGAGTAGCAACTATGGATGTGGGGACAATGACTGGAAAAGGGCGGGAGCTGATTGACCTCATGGAGTGAAGGAAGATTGGAGTGCTGTGTGTGCAGGAGACCAGGTGGAAGGGAAATAAGGCAAGAGAACTAGGCGAAGGTTGTAAATTTTATTACAGTGGAGCAAATATGGAAGGAAGAAATGGTGTAGGAATAATATTATTGAAAGATTTGAAGGAAAGTTTGATTGGAGTGAATAGGAAAAATGACAGCATTATGAGTTTAAAGCTGGGACTGGGAGTAACAATAGTCAATGTGGTGTGTGCCTATGCCCCGCAATCTGGATGTACAGAGGAGGAGAAGGATACATTCTGGGAGGAGATGGACCAGGATGTATCCTTTTTATCCTCTGTACATCCAACTTGCGGGTCATAGGCACACACCACATTGACTATTGTTACTCCCAGTCCCAGCTTTAAACTCATTATTCTGTCATTATTCCTATTCACTCCAATCAAATTTTCCTTTAAATCTTTTGATAATATTATTCCTACACCATTTCTTCCTTCCATATTTGCTCCACTGTAATAAAATTTACAACCTTCGCCTAGTTCTCTTGCCTTATATCCCTTCCACCTGGTCTTCTGCACACACAGCACTCCAATCTTCCTTCACTCCATGAGGTCAATCAGCTCCCGCCCTTTTCCAGTCATTGTCCCCACATCCATAGTTGCTACTCTCATCCTCTCCTCAGATATTTTCCTTTGAGCTTGCCTCCTTAACTAAGCCTGTCCATGACTGGGTAGCCCTTGCCGATTTTTTTGAGGGATCAGGCGAAGTCCCAACGCGTCGCCTATGGGGAACGCCCTAGCATTAATTCTAATCTCACAATCTCCACTGGCCTTATTGGTTTTGGCTAATTTTTCATAGCCGGATGCCTTTCCTGCCGCCAATCCTCCGCATTTACCCGGGCTTGTGACAGGCATCAAGTTGAGGCTGGCTTGGCCCCCTCAGTGGCTGGGTTAATTTTTTTTGGATTTTTCAAATTTTATATATATATATATATGTATATATATATATATATATATATATATATATATATATATATATATATATACATGTATATATACATTTATATATATATATATATATATATATATATATATATATATTTAATAAACAAAATGAAATATGGAGTCCGGCCTTTCAGATGCAAATGGAATAATCTACAAGATGGATTCAGCAGAGGCAATAAGTCACACTTGTTTAGGAATGCACTGTTCCTTGATAAAGATTCACTTGTACTGTTTCTTTATCAGGTGGACAGATGCAGAAGAAATCAGTCTGACTTCTTTTAGTACGCTGTGTCCCCTCAAGAAGATTCCATTGTACTGGAATAGTGAATCAGGAATATGTTTAGTACTATGAACACAGGAAAAAAAATAGAAAATCCCCCCAAAAATAAGAAGTGGATTCCAGCCCTCCAGATGCAAAGTGAATAATTGTCAAGATGGACTCAGCAGAGGGAAGAAGTCACACAGCGCCTTTTTGTGTGTCTACCCTACATTTAAGCGCAGGTTTCTGCTTTATTATTGATCCTAGGATTGTCGTTGGCATTTTGAGGGAGATTTTACGTTTATGTTTAAAGCCCTGTCCACACGATCGAGCATGCCGACGGGCAAACAGTAATACCACGCCACAATAGTTAGTGAAAATGAGGGTTGATGACGTCAGAAGTGGGAAAACTAAAGGCAGGGATCTGGCAACACTGTATGATGCCAGGTCCCTGCCTTTAATTTTCCCACTGCTGACGTCATTAACCCTCATTTTAATTAACTGCTGTGGTCTAGGATCACTGTTTTCCCGTTGGGCATGCTCAATCGTGTGGACAGGGTTTAAGTATACATAGATAGATAGATAGATATTTTTATTGACCACAATACAAAATAATCTGAATTTTACAAAAGAATATTTGGTCCAAATTACAAAATTAAATACAATAGATTTTGTACAATCTCTTAAACAAACTAAATTAATTTCAATTACACATATATTGTACTTTCTAAAAGCAAAACAAATCTAACTAATACGCCATCAACAAGTTCCTGTAATTACATTATAATATGTCACATTCAATACAAAGAAAGAAGCTCATGTACAATTTTACATACTATATCATAATCAGTTCTGGTTAATAGCAAGTCTAAAGCTGTGGTAACGTTATACGTCTGCCTGATCTGTAACGAAAGTGGACAATTTTCAATGACACGAGTCTCTGTCTGCACACTACCGCATGAACACAACCTCTCATCCATTGGCAGACGGCCTCTGCCTCTTCTGTTCCACCGCCCTGTCTCAACTTCCAATGAATGAGCACTTAACCGCATTTTTGTCCATGATACACGTTCTATTTCATTAAGACTTAATCGGTTTGTATAAATTTCATGAACGACTAAATCTGGGTTAACAGTTTTATAGAATACAATCCTATTGGAATTGGAGTTTCTGACTTTTAATTACAGTTCACATTTTCCTTCCTCAATATCATCAGTATTATCAGAGATAAGGTTTCGTATATACCTCGAAACAGAGACATTATAGTTCATCACTATTCGCATGGCATGAATTAAAGGGTCATCATCCATATTATTCCTTTCAAGCCACATCTTTTTAAAGAATTTCCTTTGCCTCGATTTTATTAAAGCCCTCATCGGTGGAAGTCCCAGTTCTACCATACATACGTCATTATTAGTAGTTTTTCTGACCCCCAAAAGTTGTTTAATACACCATTTATATTGCTTCTCGATAGGTTTAATATCACCATTTAGCCATGACTCACATGAATATAATATAGTTGACATAATAGCAGCATCAAAAATTTTCTTCTTAACTAAAAATGGCACATCATTGTTTCTACTTATAAATGAAATAAATTTCAGAGTATGACACATTTTACTAATTGCATGCTGCTTGATAGCTGTTGTGGGAGAACCATCATCTGTAAAAGGACTGCCCAGATAAATGTACTGATTACTGTAACCAATCACTTCAGAATTACATACCATGGGTTCTTTGTCTTCCCTAGCACCATTAATCACCATAAATTTAGTTTTACTGTCATTAATAATCATCCCATAGGAATTACAAAATTCATACAAAATCCTTATTTTATGTTCCATACCATCCTTTGTAGTGGATAGGAGGACAGTGTCATCCATCATGACCATAATATGCAACCAGGCAAGAAAACCATCTAAAGGGCAATCACGTTTCATCATTTGTATCATATCAAAATGACAAAAACAAATGACGCGGTTTCTAGTCCACTGCAGGTCAAAGGCCTAGGGATTAGGCCAGTTTTCATAACCACGCTGGGCAGTGTGGATTGGTGACGGTAGGAGATTTTCGTCTGATCGATCACAGCAAACCAACCTATTAAGGGTGTCTCTGCCTATTATAACTTTCCTGATCATGACGATACACAAACCCTTACAACAGGTTAAGGTATCCTCTTTTAAGAAGGGTATATATATATATATATATATATATATATATATATATATGTATATATATATATATGCAGTATATATATATATATGTATATATATATGTATATATATATATATATATGTATATATATATATGCAGTATATATATATATATGTATATATATATGTATATATATATATATATATATATATATATATATATATATATATATATAGTATTTATATACACTATATGTAGGCCCTTCTAAATACATATTATATATGTGTGTATATATATATACATATATATATATATATATATATATATATATATATATATATACCTTTAGGATACATAATTTGATAATCATTTCTATCTCAATCTAAAGTAGATTTAAAATTTTTGAATGATGAGACAGTAATTTATCCCAAGACAATTATTATTATTATTATTATTATTATTATTATTATTATTATTATTATTATTGATTATTATTACTATTATTAATTATTATTGTTATTATTATTGATTATTATTACTATTATTAATTATTATTATTATTATTATTATTATTATTATTATTATTATTATTAACTAAGCTACAACCCTAGCTGGAAAAGATGCTATAAGCCCAAGGGCTCCAACAGGGAAAACAGCCCAGTGGGGAAAGTAAACAAAGAAAAATTAAATATTTTATGAACAGTAACATTGAAATAAATATTTCTTATGGAAACTGTAAAAACTTTAACAAAACAAGAGTAGTGTGCCTCAGTGTACCCTCAAGCAAGAGAACTATACTCCAAGACAGTGGAAGACCAGTGTATAGAGGCTATGGCACTACCCAAGACTAGAGAACAAGGGTTTGAATTCAGAGTGTCCTTCTCTTAGAAGAGCTGCTTACCATAGCTAAAGAGTCTCTTCTACCCTTATCAAGAGGAATGATATAAGTTATTGTAAACAAGTAGTCTATTTCTTAAAACAAAATTCTGTCCTTCTTGCAAAACAGAATCTCTTAAAAGTCAAGAATCTTTGAGAAATATTTCATGCTACTGTTAAGATTAAATGGAAATGAATTCAAGTACGGCCTTGATGCTATCCATTAGTCATCAATTCTATGCGCAGACATATATATATATATATATATATATATATATATATATATATATATATACATATATACATATATATATATATATATACATATGCATATATATATACACATATATATACGTATATACATACATGCATATATACATAAATACATATATACATACATATATACATATATATACACATATATATACACATATACACATATATACATATATACACACACATATATATATATATATATATATATATATATATATATATATATTTATATATATATATACACATATATACACATATACATATATATACATACATGTACTGTATATGCACATATACATACATACATACATACATATATATATATATATATATATACATATATATATATATACATATATATATATATATATATATATATATATATATATATATATATATATATATATCAGTTTAGTGTGATTGGTGTTACGGTATGAACATAAGTCATGGTATGACAATGAAACACTATCCAACAGATATTGTAGATTTGATAGAAAAGACTTGAAAAGAATATTGGGAATTAAATGACAGAACAGGATTAGAAATGAAATTATAAGAGATTACCCGAGTGTCAAATGTGGTTGAGATCATGGTAATGGATAGATAGAGATGGTCTGGCCATGTTCTTCGCCCTCCCCAAGAGAGATTAGTTCACCAAACTTTCAACTGGGCTCCAAAAAGCACTAGGAGTGTTGGAAGACACAGACCTACGTGGCTGAGGACTCTGAATCGTAAAGTAGGAGATGATGAATGGAGACGTATTGATTTAAAAGCTCAAGATAGAGACGACTGGGGAAATCAAACCGAAGCCCTTTGCGACTATAGGCGTAGGAGGAGATGATATATATATATATGTATATATATATATATATATATATATATATATATATATGTGTGTGTGTGTGTGTATATATATATATATATATATATATATATATATATATATATATATATATATATATATATCGAAAGTGTGATTCTAAAGGCGTAAATGGTGGAGTAGGGCAGAGGAAACGTTCTGTTTCTGGGAAGGAAGCATTTTATTTGAAAGTAATAAGGAACCGATGTCTCATGTCAAATTACCACGTGCCGGTTCACAACAACTGCTTATTGCGCTGACAGACCTGGGACTTTACCAGTGTTCTAACACAGCCACACTTTAACTAGACTTTTCCAGTCATTTACCCATATGAATAGGACGAGGGAAGTATATTATCTGAAATGTAGTGGTTTTTATCACGCTTAATGTATTTTTGTCATCATAGTAGGAAATCAACACTGTGTTATGCTGAAAGCAGACAGCCCGAACGAGGATATTTCCTTAGTGTTTAACCAGGATGGCCGTTGCCATATCAACTGACGTCATGACTTCGGCTCCCTATTCAATATCGTTCATCAGTATCATAATATTTTTGGCAATGATTCGAAATTATAATTACGTTGTATAGACCCATTTGTTGTGTTATTCGATGTAACATTCTACCATAAGTTTTTCGCTAAAATAATGACTTTTGGAATAATTTGTAAATTTTTGTCGGACTGAAAAACCTTACTTATGCTCATTTCACGAGTCCAATAACAATTCATTTTCTTAAGACAGCATAGCAACAATTGGTAAGCAGCAGTTCAGCATATACAGTATGAACATTACTTCTTTCTGTCCGTTGGTTCTCTCTACCATACCTTACACTAGCCATCCACTATGGTTTTATGAGTTAACCAAGCACACAGTGCTTGTTTCACGCATATAATGATATCATTTTAGCATATCACTTTTTAATTAAAGAACCCTCACAGAAAATACCATTTAATTACCTAAGTCAAGAGAGAGAGAGAGAGAGAGAGAGAGAGAGAGAGAGAGAGAGAGAGAGAGAGAGAGAGTAAGAGTAATTAACATGTAATCAGTAACTATGACAGATAATGCCTAAAGATTCTGTCATGCAATATTTCAAGCATTAAGTGACCTGTCTATAGAATCTACAAACTACAGTAGAATTAATTTGTGGTGGCACACACTTTCTTACCTTAATGTAAACCCTATCTTTATTAAAAAAAAAAAAATAAACTACTTAACGAGACCAAAAAGGCTCTGAATACATCTAACTAACATTACATATTGTAAACTAGGAGAATATATAAAGTAATATGAAGATGATTTGTAATATTATTGGTCTCAGATGATTGACTTCCCACACAATCATAAGTCTTCCCTGAAATACTTTGCTCATATATGCTGAATTGTTTCAAACCAATTATTGATATGCTATCTTGAGAAAATGAGTTGTTATTGGATTTGTGAATTGTGTATTAGTAAGGTTTTTCAGTCAGACGAAAATTTAAAAAATATTCTAAAATTCATTATTTTGGCGAATAACATTTCTTTTGGAATATTATATCGAATAACACAATATATGGGTCTATACAAACGTAATTATAATTTGGAATCATAACTAAAAAAAATTGTGATACTGATGAATCGCTATTGAATTACTTTTAAACGAAAGACTCCTTTCTCGTAACCACTCTAAAAACCCAATCCGCCTACCTCACTCTCTCTCTCTCTCTCTCTCTCTCTCTCTCTCTCTCTCTCCTCTCTCTCTCTCTCTCTCTCTCTCTCTCTCTCTCTCTCTCTCTCTCTATAATATATATATATATATATATATATATACATATATATAATGTATATATATATATTTATATATTTAATATATATACTGTATATATATATAGGAAGAGAGAGAGAGAGAGAGAGAGAGAGAGAGAGAGAGAGAGAGAGAGAGAGAGAGAGAGAGACGCCTAACTTGTGTTTACGAAAGATTTTTCAGTGGGATCATATATTTCCAAACTAAACATCGATCCTTTTTGTCAACAAGTTGTCCGTAAGAATGGCATAGCAAATAACACAACAAATATACCATATAATTATAAGTTAGAATCATTTTAATGATAGAATTAAGATCTCTAGAAATTATACTGAATTTACGTTCATCCATAATTTTTCGTGGTTCCCCTACCATCTCACCCCTTACAGCTCTAACAAGTACTTCCCTGGCCCACCGTCGTCCTCCCCCCGCCCGTTGTCCTTCCCCCTAACAACCAAACTCTTCTACACCTGAAATTCTGGAATCTATAGATATTGGGGGTGACACAGGGGGAATGGAGACGACAGGACATTTCCTTTTGACTGTACACCCAGCAACAAAACCGGTGTCGCCTCACCAGACCTGACTTGGAGAGATCATGCCCTTCTTACCCTGAAAGGTGGCTGACGTTTAAACAACCAAGACATCGTTTGGTGGTTCGAATGTGAGGGGTAGAGAAATTACCAATAGCACTCAAAGAAAAGCGATGATTAATTATATATATATATATATATATATATATATATATATATATATATATATGTGTGTGTGTGTGTGTGTGTGTGTATATATGTGTATATATATATGTATATATACACACATATATATATAATTATATATATAGTTATATAATTATATATATAGTTATATATATATATATATATATATATATATATATATATATATATATATATATATATATATGAGAGCTAAAGAGGTCTTATCTCTTATTCCTATAAGAAATGCAATCGTTTTCCATAATAGTGATCGAAAAGTATAATCACACTGATATATTTTAATTCCTTAATACATTTCTCTATAGAACATCCTTAAATACTGTGGGAACTGACTATTCCAATTAATATACGTCAGAATGATATAGCCTTCGTTTGCATTATCCTAGCAGCTGCTCTCTCTCTCTCTCTCTCTCTCTCTCTCTCTCTCTCTCTACTACCTGTATCCATTAGTTAGATAAGGACACACTTTTTTATGTTATTTGGATGTGTCCAAGGATCACACAGAACCGATAACTACTTTGCAAGCTTGCGTTGGATTTGCATTTCTTTTGGGGGAAAATCCCAAGTTCCAAAGATGTTCAGTAACTACCTAAAAACACAAGCAAACCTAAAAACACAAGCAAACCTAAACCACGTGTGATTTTGGTTGATTTTTAGGCGGTCCCTGGTCACGTGGTTTAATTTCTTTTTTCTATCAAATCGCGGTTTAGTATTGGATGGTTTGTTACTTCACTGAAAACCCCCCGGCATATTCTCTTTTACTGAATCGTAACAGCAGTAAGGAACCGATGTCTTATTTCATTTCATGAACGCTCATAGCGATTAGTGGCTCTTAACCTTTTTTCAATGCATGCTCTCTTTTCAAATCAGCATAAAATTCTTCCACCCCTGAAGTGTTGAAATACAAGAGAAAAGACTTGTAAACGCTATGATATAAAGTGGATCTGATGTGTTTTAAATGAAAAATTGCTTTTGGTACAAATGCTGTATTATTGTTTTCACAGGAAAAAAATAAACCTGCGAATAAAACGAAATATTTTTATTCTAATATTATTCGTATTCATATGGTTAGGAACCCACCACACACCTCTTAAGGGAACAGACACCTATGTTAAAGAAACATCGAGCGAAGTCAATCATAACTTTGTTGATACCATTGTCATGAATTGTGGCTGTTAAGTATTGCTGTCCGTCCATCTGCTATTTAGGTTTTGTTTTCGGTTCAGCTTGTAAAGATTAAAGCTATTTGTAAGTCATATATGACTCATCACATTCCGACAATTAACAGTCCAATTATTGAAAATTATATCCCTAATTACGAAAACTTTGTTACTTTGGACAATTTTTACAAAGGAAATTTTAGTTTTGCAATAATCTTGTAAACTTGCAGTAGAAACCTATGTATAACCGGAAGAAATAAGTCAATAATTTTGATCTTACACTTTTCTTGCATGTTGGTTTGGTTTTGAAAGGCCGGCGACCACAAAATTTGTTGGTTATCGATTCTTTGGCCAATTAGTATGAATATCTAAAACCAGCCCAAGCCACATCTTTAGCCTGGACTATACAGGTATATGTTACCCAAACCAAATGTTACACGCCAGGTTTTGTAACCGATGTTTTTATTAGTCATCATGGCTATAACTTAGCAATTGTAATATCTAATTATTCTAGACTGAGAAGACACTGTAGGATATCCTAATCTAGTATAGGACTTGCAGATATGTCAAAACTTAGTTGAGTTACCAGCAATAGTTTTTTAAACATTGCCATCATTTCAATTGGATGCATTTTATGCCATATAGCATGTAAAAAATAATAAATGAATTGCAATTTGATTTATTTCATTGAATCATTGATATTTATTGTTATCAATAAGGGTATTACCATCATCATCATCATCACATCATCTTCATCACTTCACAAATGTTGATAAGAAAACCTCATAAAGCCATACATTAAGGTCACTCAATTACCACCTCTCCACCATCATCTTTAACCACCACCTGATTATATCCTAACCCCATCCCCACATGTTCGAGGTTTAAAGGTCTCGTAGTTATGATAAGATCCTTCTGGTGGAAGTTCTTGGGAAAATTAAAAAACAAAATACTAAGACGACAATATTTCATACATTTGTTCTCCAGGTGTTTACAATCATTTCATAACTACAAATAACGAAGTAAATATGCCAAAGACTGATTGAACAGATATCGAGAGTAATGGATTTCTTGGAACCTGGTGCAACACCTATAAGGTGTTGGACATCAGGTCATGAAACATCAAACAAAATCATAATAATACGAAGAATCAATGCTAAGGAAATATTTCCTTTTGCTTTTGCAAGGGTGAAGCCAGCTAGACTCGGACCTTTGAGCATTGAGCAATCGTCACCAGGTAAGGGGGTTCGCTTGGAAGTGAGCGACTTGCCCAGATAATTTGATTGATTGATCGATTGATTAGGAGTTTTCTGGTGTCCTGACCTCTAAGGTTATTGACACCAAATCAGATAATATGAGTAAACAATGTGTTAATAGTATAATATTTATACCCTACATCCTATATACCATACCATCACTATAATAATACACCACTGAACACTTTCATTGCATGCCATTTCATATATTTTATTTTCACCAATCACTTCTGAAACAATATTAATTATGGTGACTGATGATACAATTTAAATCTCCAACCTTAAACTAATATAATTGATATAGCAAATAATACTATATTCACTAAGAGCGCCGGAGCCAAGTAGCCCGTGCCAAAAGCTGACCCCAACCACATCGAGCTATGTGGCTCATGGTCGAAATCAAAGGAAAACACTGAAATAAACAACAAAACCTTTAAACCTCATTACCTTAAAAAATTTTAACAAAAGTCATTTATTGGTTATTGGTTACCCCAATAGGTGCTATTTGAAACAGTGTGTATGTATGTGTGTGTGTGTGTGGAGAGAGAGAGAGAGAGAGAGAGAGAGAGAGAGAGAGAGAGAGAGAGAGAGAGAGAGAGATGTATCTGTGATGCATGTTATGGGGCATTATCTATTTCTTTATTAAGCTTCACTTCAATATTATTTTTAATTAGTATCAGTTAGTACGTCATTTATATTAGTGCAAATAATTATTTATATTTAGACCCTCAGGAAAGTGGGTGATGGTAAAATGCCGTTTAGTTCCTTAACTTTACTTCTTTAACTTTGTGAACAATAGTTTTACAGTATTCTTCTACGTTGAATAATTAATTTAAACACAGACTGGAACAATAAAAATTCTTGAAAATTGGAGGCTACAACCGTAGACTTGTGCTACACACTTCAGCATTCGGTATGCGATATACAAGATTTCTATGTGTGCGATTTGGGGATCGCTTCTTCTTTATGTGTTCACTCATTGACACTTCTTGGTAATTTCTCCTTCATCGTAGATAATCTTATACCTCCCGGTTGAAAGGTAATTTGTTGGCAGATAGGGAACTCTGTCCCATCGTTGTCCGGCTTTGGACACTTGGAAAATTTCTTCTTGTTAACTTGACGTTTAGTAAGTGCTGGCAACTCGGCACTTGTGTGGGGCCTCGCCCCAGGATGGGGTAAAAGGGACAACTGACTATGGCGGTTTACTTTAGGAGAGAGCGCCCTCTTCTATCCCATCAAAAGCTTAAGTATCCCAGAATAAGGGCGTTGTAATTACGTCACGTCATGTGACTGTTCTTGTGTTTCATTGGTCCCCTCTTCTGACGTAATGATAACGTCATATATCACTTCCTGCTTCCCGGCAGGCATGCATTTCTGTTGCGTGAGTCACTCGATATGTTTTAGCGAACAAAATGCGACATAAGCACTTTTCACAAACATTGGCTTTCGAGTACCATTTCACTCCAATTTCTTTTTTCTCCTCTCTCTCTCTCTCTCTCTCTCTCTCTCTCTCTCTCTCTCTCTCTCTCTCTCTCTCTCTCTCTCTCTTATTTCAATGTCTCTCTATTGTTTAACTAACGATTAAAACTCATAAAATACTTTATCAAATATACATATCACTTTATTTAATGTGAAATTTTCTCCTTTACATGACATGATGAATATCGTCTAGAGTTCTAACATTGAGATGCATTCATTTCTCGTCTTTGAAGTACTTACATTACTGCTGAAGTTTTGACAGAATCAACAGCTTTCTTATAGTCTATAAATGCTATACATGGTGGCTAGTCATACTCTGTTGATGTTTCCATTAACTGGTTAATTACATGGATATGGTCAGTTGTTGAACACACGCTACTAAAGCCTGCCTGCTCTCTTAGTTAAGGTTCAGTCTTTCTATTTGTTGAAAATCTTTACGATATCTAAAGGGAAACTACATAGAGATAGTAAAAAAAATCTGATTGAGAAACGATTTAGAAAGGGTGACCCCCTCTCTCCTAAATTATTCACAGCATGCATAGAAGTCTTTTAGAATTTAGATTGGGAAAATAAAAGAATTAACATAAATTGGAAATACTTTAGCAACTTAAGATTTGCAGATGACATAGTTCTATTCGTGAATCATGGGAGAAATTGCAAAAGATAATAGAAGATTTGAATAGAGAAAGCAGAAATGTAGGACTGAAAATAAATGAGCAAAACTAAGATAATGTTCAAAGAAAATGCAGAGACAACCTATAATGGTTATGGACGAACCTCTAGAGATTGTTAATGAATAAATGTACTTAGGACAGACAACATTTTAACATAAAGATTATGATGGTGAAAATTTGATCAAATTTTCACCACCATAACCTTTATAATAAAGTGTTGTTCCTAAAGTCAATGTAGTCCTGAAGAAGGGTCTCGAAGTGATCCGAAACACATGCCGATACCAAACAATTAATGGAGAAAAGTAAATGTATTTCTGCTGTTATCCTGAAAACTATCTGCAGGACGATCTGTCCGAGGAGAAGCTGTCTTCGATTTTGGACGCCGATGAGACGTCCTGTATTCATTATATATGTGTATATATATATATATATATATATATATATATATATATATATATATATATATATATATATATATGTACTTTTTCTAAAAGGGAAATTATTTATTCAGATGGTCCTAACAGTATTAACTTAAGCATCAGACACTTGGAGCCTTACTAGAGGCCTTACAACATAAGCTGATTATAACTTAAAAGAGATATGGAAAGAATGATGATAAGAATAACAATAAGAGACATAAAAAGAGCAACATGGATACGAGAGCAAACTAATGTAGAAGATATTCTAACATGTAATAAAAAGGAATGGACATGGGCAGGACATATAATGAGAATGTCAGACAATAGATGGACATTAAGAATTGCAGAATGTATCCCTAGGGATTGTAAAAGAAGAAAAGACGATCTTATAAAGTGTAATGTCTGGGGTCTTTTTTTTCTACAGGGGACCAGTCACGGCTGATGACACACACAAATGTACATATATATATATATATATATATATATATATATATATATATATATATATATATATATATATATATCAGAAAATCTTCAGTAATAGATTCACTTATTATGAATCGTGTTCAATTAATAATTCTAAATTTATATCATTATGCTGAATCTACTGAATGTAATTTATTTCTAATTCTAATGATACCACAGCATAGAATGGATTCAATTTGCTCTATTTCTAATTCAACGGTAGAATTAAATATTTTACATTAATTATTTTTATGTCTCGCAACACCGAGTATACTCGAAAAATGAATTTTATAAAATTTAAAGAAAGCTTTTACGGAACAATAAATATTTTCAAACAGCTAACTTCCACCTCCATTCAACAAAAACTATGGACACTACAGGATTGGAAATATCTATGAAACATAAATAGTTGACTATTTACACTGAAATGGTAAGATAGGTACCCTGTGGAATAAATGCATGACATTCAACAAAGAGGCAACAGTGGGACATTTTTTTTTTTTTTTTTTGGTGTGTATCGATACACGATTTCCATTAATATCTATGGTGCACTAAACGAATAACGCATTTCAGAATCGTCCCTGCCTAGCTATCAACTGGATGGGTATTCGATCCCCGATCCAGCTCGATTGTTTCTAGTATTGTCTGCAACCTCACAAACCTTTCAAGTCAATGATAAATAGTTTAGGGGAGCTTATAGGTGTACCTGTTGAGTCATGAGCAACCATATATATATATATATATATATATATATATATATATGTGTGTGTGTGTGTGTGTGTGTGTGTGTGTGTGTGTGTGTGAATATATAAACCATTGGTAGAAACATAACATATACACATAGTAACATCCATCGCCTTCGAAAAAATCTAGAAAGTAATAATTCCATTGGGAAAATCATGTGAATATTACATCATTATTGATTATCTAAAATAACTTCTTCAGAAAAGTACTCGTGAAATGCGTTTTTCCAAGACGTATTTTCTGTGTCTCGAACGGCTCTGATATCGATACGTACCGAAAATGGGTTGTTTTAAATCTCAAACCTGAAAAAATAAGTCGAGGCCTTCGGTTATTTCAATGCGGTTTACGGAAAACGTCAATTACCCTTCGCCCGAGTTCGATGGCCGAGTGCGCTGCAGGCGTTACTTAATAATGAAAGTAATAAATTATAGTATTAATCATCTTTTCATCTTCCTATTCAGTCTCTTAACTTTTCCTTCAAATTGCAAATCCGAGCGTTGAACGACTTCAGAACTTTCAGACTCAAATCCATAAATCAAATCATGTAGTTTATTATTATTACTATTATTATTATCATTATCATTATCATTATTATTATTATCATTATTATTATTATTATGATGATGATGATGATGATGATAGGTTTATTGAAACGAAAGAAGATGATAGGTTTATCGAAACGAAAGAAGAGTTTTTCGCGAGTCCTAAACTGCTTCGGAAGAAAATCTTCACGGATCTCCGAATAGCTTCAGAAGAATTGGCCATAGACTTAGCATGAAATTCTGAATGACCCTAGAACAAAATCTCTCTACGGCTTGGGAAGAAAACTTTCCCGGATTTCCAAATGCCTTCAGAAGAAACAGCCGTAGACTTAGCATGGAGTTCGGAATGACTCCAGAACAGATTCTTCCTGGAGCTCCCTGATCGGCACCTGAAGAAAACTTTCCGGGTTCTTCAAAAGGCTTCAGAAGACATATCCGTAAACTTAGCATGGAGTCCTAAATGACTCCTGAACAGAATCTTCACGGAGCAGTTCTGAACGTCTCCGCCCCGAGATTCAAATGACTTCTGAAGACCTGATCTCTTTTTTTCAAACTAAGCATGCAACGCAATGAACATTGTTAAGACTATTTTTGGAACAGGAAGCTGTTTGTGAGAATTGTGTATTACAACTACAGGATCAACAGGAGGCTCTTCGGAACACCTTCATCTACAGCTGGTTTTGGTGGTTGCTGCAGAAGTTGTCGAGCTTTGAAGAACATAATATACGCGCCTTGAATGGTCCTTTGCTTGGGCTTTTGGAGACTATTGGAACTAAGGAAATAAGGACGGAGACAGAATGGTTCAACTGAACGGTGAGTGACCTATTATTCTTCAACAGGATAGTCCCAAAATTCGACATTGAAGAAAGGACATATCTAGATCGTATTGGTAAATATATTGTATTGCTCATCATTTGCTTTAGCGTGATGACGTATGCAGAGAAAATTTATAGCATTCCTGTCTCTACTCATCGTCCTGATGGACAAAGACATGGATGCCATCGATTTCTCTGAGGAATCTGACGAAATGAAGACACACGGCACTGAAATCTCTCTTGAAATCTAGAAGGCAACTGACGAACTAGGAAAGAATACGATGAAATCAGGAAGAAAATTGACGAACTAGGGAAACTGGAAGATGAAATATCAAAGGAAACCAAAAACCTAAAGATCATGAAAAACTAGAAGAGACAGAAGAGAACAGCAACGAAGAGCCTTCAAACGGAGACGTAAAATAGCCTTTAATGGTAGAGGTAAGTCACCTTATAATAAAGGTAAAAAAGCCCCTAATACGAGAAATAAGGTACGTCAAAATAGAGGTAAAAAAAACCCTTAATGCTAGAAATACGGCACCTCAAAATAAAGGTAAAAAAACCTTAATGCTAGAAATAAGGCACCTCAAAATAGAGGTAAAAAAAACCCGCTTAATGCTAGAAATACGGCACCTCAAAATAAAGGTAAAAAAACCTTAATGCTAGAAATAAGGCACCTCAAAATAGAGGTAAAAAAACCCCTTAATGCTAGAAATACGGCACCTCAAAATAAAGGTAAAAAAACCTTAATGCTAGAAATAAGGCACCTCAAAATAGAGGTTAAAAACCTTAATGCTAAAAATAAGGCACATAAAAATAGAGGTAAAAAAAGCCCTAATGCTATAAATAAGGCACCTAAAACTAGAGGTAAAAGAGCCTCTAATGCTACAAGTAATGGACCGCTAAATCGAGGTAAAAAAGCCCCTAATGCTATAGATAAGGCTCCTAAAATAGAAGTCAAAGAGCCTCTAATGTTAGAAGTAATGCACCTCAAAATCGAGGTCGAAAAGCCCTTAATGCTATAAATAAGGCACCTTAAATAGAGGTCAAAGAGCCTCTAATGCTAAAAGTAAGGCACCTCAAAATCGAGGTAAAAAAGCCCCTAATGCTATAAATAAGGCACCTAAAAAGAGAGGTCAAAGAGCCTCTAATGCTACAAGTAATGCACCTCAAAATCGAGGTAGAAAAAAGACCTTAATGCTATAAATAAGGCATTAAAAATAGAGGTCAAAGAGCCTCTAATGCTGGAGGTAATGCACCTCAAAATCGAGGTCAAAAAGCCCCTAACGCTATAAATAAGGCACCTAAAAATAGAGGTCAAAGAGCCTCTAAAGTTACAAGTAATGCACCTCAAAATCAAGGTCAAAAATCCCCTAATGCTATAAATAAGGCACCTAAAAATAGAGGTCAAAGAGCCACTAATGCTACAAGCACTGGACCTCAAAATCGAGATAAAAACACCCCTAATGCTATATATAAGGCTCCTGAAAATAGAGGTAAAAAAGCTCATAATGCTATAAATAAGGCACTAAAAAGAGAGGTCAAAGAGCCTCTAATGCTGGAAGTAATGCACCTCAAAATTGAGGTCAAAAAGCCCCTAATGCTAAATATCAGGCTCCTAAAAATAGAGGTCAAAGAGCCTCTAATGCTTTAAGTAATGCACCTCAAAATCGAGGTCAAAAAGCATCAAATGCTATAAATAAGGCACCTAAATATAGAGATCAAAGAGACTGTAATGCTAGAGGTAATTCACCTCAAAATAGAGGTAAAAAAAACCCTAATGCTATAAATAGGGCACTTAAAATAGAGGTCAAAGCGCCTCTAATGCTAAAAGTAATGCTCCTCAAAATCGAGGTAAAAAAGCCCCTATTGCTATATATAAGGCTCCTAAAAATAGAGGTCAAAAAGACCCTAATGCTATATATAAGGCACCTAAAAATAGAGGTCAAAGAGCCTCTAATGCTAGAATAATGCACCTTAAAATCGAGGTAAAAAAAAGACTCAACACTAGAGATAAGGCACCTTGAAATACAGGTAAGAAAAAAAACTCTAATGCTAGAGATAAGGCACCTTGAAATACAGGTAAAAAAAAACCCTCTGATGCTAGAGATAAGGCACCTAAAAATAGAGGTAAAAAAAACTCCTAATGTTAGAGACAAGGCACTTCAAAATATAGGTGAAAATGCCCATAATGCTAGAGATAAGGCACCTCAAAATAATGTCAAAAAGCCCCTAATGCTAGTGGCTAGAGATAAGGCACCTCAAAATCAGAGGTAAAAAAGCCACTAATGCTAGAGATAAGGCACCTAAAAATAGAGGTCATCTTCTTCTTCTTTGTCGGCATC
>NC_090738.1:22715820-22723320 GCF_036898095.1 Palaemon carinicauda | reverse complement strand
ATATATATATATATATATATATATATATATATATACACACAAATATATTTGTGAACACATAATTTGTATATAGAACCAGTCATAGGTACATAGCAGGATGTTATAAGGACAAGGGCTCCAGCAGGGAAAATAACCTAGTGAAGAAAGGAAACATGGAAACAGATAGAATAGTGTGTATGAGTGTACCCTGGAGCAAGAAAACTCTAACCAAACACAGTGAAAGAAGGTACAGAGAACAATGGCTTGATTTTGGAGTGCCCTTCTCCTAGAGCTGCTTATTAGAGCTAAAGAGTGTCTTTTACCTTTACTACTAAATTACAATGCAGTAGTTAACCCCTTGAGCTAAAATATCTTTTTACGGTTATCTAAGCGTTGTCAGGATATGAGGAAAGAGGAGAATGTTTAAGGAATAAGCCAAACTATTCGGTGTATGAGTAGGTAAAGGAAAAATGAGCCATAACCAGAGAGGGATCAAATATATTACTATCTGGCCAGTCAAAGGACTATAACTCCCTAGCAGTAGTATCTCAATAGTTGACTGGTGCTCTTGTGTCGTCAACTATTTTAAGGAAGCACTTTTTTAATTTTCTGTATCTTTTCCTGTTTACAGTAATAGAATTTTGAAGGAAAAGATGGAATTTGTTACAATGGGTCATTTATTCTAGCCAACAGCTGTTTCAACTAATAACTAAAGGCTTTCGTGAGGGCTTATTTACAAAGAAATCAATTTCCTTATATAATGGCTGTAAACTCACACAAACGAAAATTGAAACTAATCTAAAACTTCAAAATACCACGAAAAAGAAAAGTTAAAGATATTCCAGCCTGTATCCCCAGAGACCTTGGGCTGAAAAATAATCGTGATTCCCACAACATCAGTCCTTGAGGCTTCTGGATATGTTCTGCAGGCACAGAACATGATACCAGAGCTTATGTGTCATATGTATTGTATTGATTAAATAGATGAATTAATATTGTACGAGAAAAATATTGTTCTATCAATTTGAAAACACCAAAACAAGCGGAACAGTCTCCTGAATATAGGCAATTTCGACATGGGTTTATTGACTGTTGTTATCATTTGAGACCAGTATTAAGAATTTTCTGCTGGTTCGAAGTGTAGTTATCATGGGCTTTATATCCAGGTAATTTCTGGAAGTGGTTCACTTTGGACGTAGCTGGCTGGGGTTCCAAACTACAATAAATGACTGGAAGTGTCCATTATCAATACCTGATGTCCTGCTGAAGATTTTGTAGTTGTTTGGCAGTGGTCATTTTATTGAGTTGATGTAGGTTATTTCTGGTGGGTTTTATAATTATAACTGGCTGGGGTACCTTGTTATGTGAAATTAGTGGCAATTACGTTTTCTATTATTAAAGGCGTTAGTAATAAAATAAATATATGAAATAGAAAATTCCATTTAAAAAACGGATTTGGACTATTTTTATTCTAATTTAATATTACGTCATGACCACATCCACCAACTCCCCCTTGTCAGTCGATCAATTTCTCTTAGGCCGGGAGCACACTAGCGACTCTGTGGCGCCACAAAGCCACAGCATCGTGTGGCGGGGATGTGGTCTCCCATAGGTTTCCATTGTTTTCAAAGCCACGCCACGCCTGTGGCGGGGATGAGCGACAGAGAGCCACAGTCGCTTGCCACAGTCGCTAGTTTGCGCGGCAAAACTTGAAAATAATGGAAACCTATGGGAGACCACGTCCCCGCCACACGATGCTGTGGCTTTGTGGCGCCACAGAGTCGCTAATGTGCTCCCGGCCTTATAGAAAATTCTACGCCTACCCAGTCATGAACCCCCCTTCCCCTTCCCGGGCTCATGCTCTAATAGGATAGGAGCAGCGTAACTGAAAACGTTTGCAGTTGTAATAAGGGGTGCACTGTAGGCCTTATTAAAGGTTCTTTGCTGCATCTACTTTTTACCTTTCAATTTTACCTTCGACGCCGCTTCATTACACATTTTGCAGTCAGGTTAAGGATCCTACTAATAATTGTTTTAAGTTTTTCCTTTCCTGCAGTGGGCAACAGAGAAGCAGCTATTGAACAAGCCATCGAGTGTACATTTTCTGTTTACCTTTTATTTCAAGATAACATTAAAACGTCTGGATTTTTATGTGTTAACCTTTAATGCTTTGCTTTCATTGACAATTTCTATTTACTTGAACCGCTTTTCTGTTGTGCTGTTTTTCCTTGGATTACTATACTTCTGTGTTTGAATTGCAATTTTTTTATTTTGCAGGAATGGTTATATGTTTTCTTATCAAAATTACTGTTAGAATTTTTAAGTTTATATATTTTGCTCTCATTTATATCTTAAGAAATAATGCTTTATAATCGAAGTGAGTGAAAGGTTTGTCAGAGGGTAAGTAATTTGACAATTTGTCAATTTTTGGAAAGTATGAAATTTTTAATCTTTTGTAAGTCATACTTTATTGGCGTTTTAAAGGACTCGTAAGGTTTTACCGGTAGCTTGTTCACAACATTTATTCTATAAATAGTTTTATATTATTAATAGTATTTTCTAATAGTTTCATCATACATGGTTTCGATAGATAGAATATGACAATTAGTTTTCATTCTAGATGGTATAGTATAGTATAGTATAGTATAGTATAGTATAGTATAGTATAGTATAGCATAGTATTTAAACATTTGGATGTTTTGATATTGCTGAAATATTTTCCTTGCTATTTCACTTAGTAGTATTAATATTTTTTATCAATGCTATTATTGCTTTTTTCAAATTCTTTTAAATTATATGCAGTAATCTCTCAATCTAGTGATTTTTCCTTGTCTACTGAAACTTTTTTTTTACTACTGTAGGTTGAAGAAAGCAATCAATCAGCTTTGTTACTAAAAGAAAGCACAAGGTTCACGTATCAAAACGTATAATAATCGAAATGAAAAATATATAAAAGATTTGTGAAAATTCGCAGAAGAAGGACAACCATAAGGACACAGACGTGTTTCCCTCTTCCTCGGTGTTTCTAATAAGGAAAAACAAACACAGATGAATGACATTCTTTTTCAAAAGGATGGGATTTTGCAAAGCGGAGTTTTGAGATTGCTTTTTGATTACTGTTTGTGGTCATAATATTATCACGGCTGCCTGGCCCTTCTATACTCTCCGTGCCGGGTTTTTTTCTCGTTTTTAGTGGAATTTCCATTTTGAGTTTCCCACTTTCGTTTCCATTTTCTTATCATCTTGGTAGTGACACAGGCCGAGAATAACGCTCCAGCTGCTGCTATTAAGCATATGACTTCCTCTTGCAAATTCTCCCATAAACAATAAAGAACAAGTGTATGGATATACATATATATATATATATATATATATATATATATATATATATATATATATATATATATATATATATATATATATATCATCGTCATCATCATCTCCTCCTACGCCTATTGACGCCAAGGGCCTCGGTTAGATTTCGTCAGTCGTCTCTGTCTTGAGCTTTTAATTCGACACTTCTCCATTCACCATCGCCTACTTCGCGCATTATAGTCCTAAGCCATGTAGGCCTGGGTCTTACAATTCTTCTAGTGCCTTGTGGAGCTCAACTAAACGTTTGGTGAACTAATCTCTCTTGGGGAGTGCGAAGAGCATGCCCAAACAATCTCCATCTACCCCTCATCATGATCTCATCCACATATGGTACTCGAGTAAGATTTCTTATAGTTTTATTTTTAATCCTGTCTTGCCATTTAACTCCCAATATCCTTCTGAGGGCTTTATTGTCAAATCTACTAAATCTATTGGAGATTGTTTCATTGTCATACCATGACTCATGTCCATATAGTGATACCGATCTCACTAAACTGATGAATAGTCTGATTTTTATATGAAATTTAAGGCGATTTGATTTCCAAATTTTACTTAACTTAGCCATTGTCTGATTTGCTTTTTTCAATCTTTCATTAAACTCTAGTTCTAAAGACCCCTGCATTGGAGGTCATTGTTCCTAAATACTTAAATGATTCTACCTCACTAGTCCTTTCTCCGTCCAATGATATTTCATCTTCCATTGCATACTCCGTTCTCATCATCTCTGTCTTTCTTCTATTTATCTTCAGCCTCACCTCGTGTGATATTTCATGCATTCTGGTAAGCAAGCATTGCAAATCCTGTGGTGTTCTGCTAACAAGGACAGCATCATCAGCATACTCTAGGTCTGCTAAATTCCTATCACCAGTCCAGTCCAATTTCTTTTCAGTCACGCTGAACGGTAGGGGTGAGGGAGTAGTCATACCCTGGTGAGAGAGGGTACCCCGAGAGGTACACTCAGACAACACGATCTCCCGCAAATTGCCGAACCAATGGGTTGTTGTTAGTGGGTGGGGAGCGTTAAATCTGTATGTGTGCGAGTGTACGTTTGTGTGCATGTCTATCTAATAGTTAGCCGTCATTTTTGACTGGTCGCGTACACTAGTATTTAATCATTTGTAGTGAGAACACTTGAGACATGTACTGAGTATTTTAATACTCGAATTGGAAAGGCAGAATGTTACAAGCCTCGGGTCTCCAGTATTGAAAACAGCTCAGTGCTGAGAGTGATTTGAGAAGTAACGAATAAATTACGAATGAGAAATAAAAGCAATATAAAGTCTATTAAGATGAATAAAGACGTTAAATAGATAAGATATAAAAAGATATGAAATGACGTCAATGTCAACCTGTTCAATTGAGAATCATTTACAACTGGATTGAACTTCTGAATTTCTACCAATTCATATGTCAGATTAGGAAGACCATTCCACAATCTGGTTACAGTTGGAATTAAACTTCCAGGATAATATGTAGTGTTGAGCCCATATGATAAAGGATTGACTATTGGAATTAACTGCATACCTATAGTCCATTTTTTTTACCGAGGCATGTTTGCACCGACTCGCAACGGTGCCCTTTTAGCTCGGAAAAGTTTCCTGATCGCTGATTGGTTGGACAAGATAATTCTAACCAATCAGCGATCAGGAAACTTTTCCGAGCTAAAAGGGCACCATTTCTTTTGGCGAGGCATGTTTGCACCGACTCGCGACGGTGCCCTTTTAGCTCGGAAAAGTTTCCTGATCGCTGATTGGTTGGACAAGATAATTCTAATCAATCAGCGATCAGGAAACTTTTCCGAGCTAAAAGGGCACCGTTGCGAGTCGGTGCAAATATGCCTCGCTAAAAGAAATGGACTATAGTACTGCGTACTGGATGGTAAGGTCTGCGAAGATTTGATTGCAAAAGATGCTCAGAACTATGAAAAATCTTATGCAACATGCTTAAAGAACTAATTGAGCGAGTGTGAGAGAGATTAATATACTTCAGGGATAAGGAATTTAATAGACAGCAGGTTGTCCCCCAGCAAATTAAGATACGAATCATCAGCTTGAGACCAGATAGAGAAAAGTTTTCACAACATGACAGAGTGAAGGAATCAAACATATCCTCAGGATAGATCGATCACCAAAATTCTTAGAAGACTTTCTCAATAAGCATTTTTTATTTGAAAATGAAACACGGTGGGTGTGTTTCTCAAAAGTAAATTTGCTATCAAGAATCACACTCAGAGATATTATCAACGCAAAGATCTGAATGTTGAGAAGCCATTGTCCTTCACCCACTTACACCCATACTTTGAGTTTTGTTAGGGTTCAATTTCATTCCCAATAATTTGTACCATGCACTTATTTTAGTTATATTTCTGTTAAGGGATTCAACAACCGGGTTTCCATTAAGAAATGTAATTAATGTAAAGAGAGTAGCATCCTCTGCTTATGTAACAAACTTGTTTTCAAGGTCGAACAGCCTATCATGCATATATATTTTGCAATGTATTTGGCAAAGAACACTGCCCATAGGAATATAACATTTCTATAGTCACTATGGTACCCATCAACAACTACTACTCTTTGCAATCTATTCCTTTTAAATTCAATAATGATGTGAAATCTTAGGGTTCAACATTTCTTAAGGGTAGAAGAGACTCTTTAGCTACGGTAAGCAGCTCTTCTAGGAGAAGGACACTCCAAAATCAAACCATTGTTCTCTAGTCTTGGATAGTGCCATAGCCTCTGTGGTGAAAAATATGATGGATAAAAAGTAGACTGTATACTTAATGTTGTTACTGACTCAAAAGTCGCTACAAATATCCTTTCGTAACAACTACCACTGCTCCCTTTTCGGCTGCTCAGGAATAACGAGAGATTTCTCTCTCTAATAAACTATTAATTAGTGTAACCGATATTCAAAAGCACTACAGTCATATAACTCTCAACAATAGGACTACACTAAGTCCTTTCATTTACTGAGCAGTCCCTGCTAACATGAACTCAGATTATAAGTTTCAATAAAATACGACGAGAGACAAGTTTAATCTCTCTCTCTCTCTCTCTCTCTCTCTCTCTCTCTCTCTCTCGAGTACTCACGGGTAGACCTTCCAACCTTAGAGGACCGCAGTTTGTAGTCTCGTTTCTATAAGTTGTACAAACTTCTTAATATGAACACCTTGATGTTAAATAAGTATCAGATCAATTCTTAATTACCAACTATACATTAAAACATAAATCAATAAAGGATATCGAAACGCACTTGTTAATTTCCAGTCAATTAGTTTAATAACTAAAAGTTGAACATAAATGCGTGATTAAGCAAAGACAAACTCAAGGGGGTTTACAAGTCAATGGCACTTCAACAAAGTTACGACTAGTCCAAAAAATAAGAGTAGATCACTACTTACGATCTTATACACACACACAACCACCACCACGACGACCCAATAACAGATCGGCTCAAGTTTGAGCCCTGGGGCTCATGAGCAAAAGCTCTCTTTCGTCGTGCATTCATGTTTTATACGAGGAAGAGAGACAAGTTATACAATTACAGTAGATGCAAGACTCCTTACAAGATTCACATTAACACAAAAAACCTTTTAGTAAATCCAAAGATTGATGTCAAAAATAAATTCAAGACACATAGTGTGCAATTTCAAACATATTCTTTAAATACAATTAACTGGTTGGTGGTGTGCGACAAATTCCATCGTGATCAACGTCATAACCATATAGTGCACATACACACGCACACACTAAAAAAGGGTGATCTCAATGTGGGAACAAATTATCCTTGTCCGTCTTCTGACCTTTAACCTCTCCTAATCTCTTCCTAATGGGTACTCTGACAAGGCGAAACAAGATGTTACACTTACCGGTGCTACTCTCCTAGTCCTCTAACGTAGAGGCATTAATAAAGATATGAATTTAATTACTGTATCTGAACGGTACTGTTGTGTAAACCCATTTCTTTGTGCTTAACCGCACTTCAAACACTACATACTAAAATCATAGTGGTAAACACAAACAAACAAATTAATGTAAGAGTGTCATTCTCGAGTTAGATGTGGTTCTTTTAACTCTTATCATAACATGCAAAAAGAACGAACGTATATCTACAAAATATGAATTACTAACAACCTTACGCTAAGAG